>NC_085140.1:239339685-239410776 GCF_024139115.2 Armigeres subalbatus | reverse complement strand
AAAACAATAGTAAGGATGGTATCAGGCTAACTCATCAAGATGGGCCAGAAAAGCTGGCCTCGCCTGCACAACTGATAGTCAGAATCTGGGAAAACAAGACAGCTACCGGAGGTGGAAGGAAGGTTATATGCCCCATCTACAAGAAAGCACAGCTTACAGCTTAGCTTTGACTGACCACCATATCTATGTTGCTACTCCGTGATTGACAGAATCAGTGAAATTGCACAAAGAATCAACTGAAAGATTGACTGGGATTGTTCAGCTCTCAGTGTGCAATTTTATGACTCTAAAATTCAAATGATCAATAACGCCGCCACGTCCTTGTAAGATAAGGAAGAAGGAAGGAATATTAGGGTGGTTTATTTTGAGAGCCTGTTTACCTCTGCGTCTCCACAAAAACCACAGGAAGGATTATCAGTTAATTGGAGGCATCGTTGGATCTGATTCACTCTGATAAGCGATAAATGCCATTCTTTATACACAGTGATTTTACCAGCCATGAATCGGGCGAGTATTACGAACTAACTACCGGCCTACCGGGCGCAATACACATTCAATATTTCGGCCGATCGCGCGATCGTTCTGCTGTCAGAAAAGAAATTCACCTGACACGTTTTATTACCGGCCGCGCAATCGAGCACAATATTTCGGCCGATCGCGCCATCGTTCTGCTGTCCGAAATAAGAAATCTCGCCCTTAACTCTTTTATTACCGGCCGCGAAATGCAGGCAAATATTTCGGCCGATCGCGTCATCGTTCTGCAGTCCGAAACAAGAAATCCCGCACTGAACTTTTTATTACCGGCCGCCAATGCAGAACAAATATTTCGCCCGATCGCGTCATCGTTCCACGGTCCGAAGCACTGAATGTCTGTATTTTACTGGCCGAATGCAGAACAAATATTTCGGCCGATCGCGTCATCGTTCTGCAGTCAAAACAAGAGAAATCTCGCACTGAACTGTTTTTTATTACTGCGCGAAATGCAGAACAAATATTTCGGCCGATCGCGTCATCGTTCTGCGGTCCGAAACAAGAGAAATACACGCTGAACTGATTTTTATTACCGCCGCAGACAGAACAAATATTTCGGACGATCGCATCATCGTTCTGCAGTCCGAAACCAGAGAAATCACGCACTGAACTGATTTTTATTCTGGCCGCGCAATCAGAACAAATATTTCGGACGATCGCGTCATCGTTCTGCAGATCCAAAAGTAGAAATCTCGCACTGAACGATTTTTATTACTGGCCGCGAAATGCAGAACAAATATTTCGGACGATCGCGTCATCGTTCTACCGGTCGAAAAAGAGAAATCACGCACTGAACGTTTTTGTTACTGGCCGCTGTGCAGAACAAATATTTCGGCCGATCGCGTCATCGTTCTGCGGTCGAAACAAGAGAAATCACGCACTGAACTGATTTTATTACTGGCCGCGCAATGCAGAACAAAATATTTCGGACGATCGTCATCGTTCTGCAGTCGAAACAAGAGAAATCGCACTGAACTGATTTTATTACTGGCCGCGCAATGCAGAACAAATATTTCGGACGATCGCGTCATCGTTCTGCAGTCGAAACAAGAGAAATCACGCACTGAACTGATTTTTATTACTGGCCGCGCAATGCAGAACAAATATTTCGGCCAGTCGCGTCATCGTTCTGCGGTCCGAAACAAGAGAAATCACGCACTGAACTGATTTTTATTACTGGCCGCGCAATGCAGAACAAATTTCGGACGATCGCGTCATCGTTCTGCAGTCCGAAACAAGAGAAATCACGCACTGAACAGTTTTTATTACTGGCCGCGAAATGCAGAACAAATATTTCGGACGATCGCGTCATCTTTCTGCAGTCCAAAACAGAGAAATCACGCACTGAACGTATTTTATTACTGCCGCGCAATCAGAACAAATATTTCGGACGATCGCGTCATCGTTCTGCAGTCCGAAACAAGAGAAATCACGCACTGAACATGTTTTATTACTGGCCGCGCAATGCAGAACAAATATTTCGGCCGATCGCGTCATCGTCTATATGCCCCATCTACAAGAAAGGCGACAAACTGGAGTGTGAGAACCTTCGAGCGATCACATCCTTAATCCGCCTACAAAGTGATATCCCAGATCATATTCCGTCGTCTGTCACCATTGATGAACAGTTCGTAGGAAGTTATCGAGCCGGCTTCGTTGACGGCCGCTCGACAACGGACCAGATCTTTAGCAATACGTAACTACTCCAGGATCCATAATATATGAAAGTTCAAAACAACTCGAAACATTTCGGGGCTCAAAATTCTCCTTGAAATCCTTCTAGAAGCTCCTGGGAACTTCTGTATTCCTCCGGAAAGTTATCCACAAATTCCTCTGAAAATCATCTGAAAATCCTTCTCATGTAATTGTAATTCCTCCTGTTCTAGAAACCTCCACTTAATTTGTTTTTAAGAAATTCACGAGGAAATTCCTTGAAGATTTCCTTTTCTTCTCTAAGATTTACTTCTAGATATTTCTTCGGTTATTCTCTTCAGGAAGAATCCGGCATTTCCTTCAGGCATGTACCGAGAGTTCCGTCAAGAATACATACGGAATTTCTTCCCAAAATTCTACCAGAAGTTTCTTCAAAAATTTATGACGGAAACTTCCGATTTAGCTCCATAATTTCACTTGTAAATCTATAAGAAATTCCTTCGGAAATTTTTCTAGGAACTTCTCCGGGCATTCCTCCTTGAACTCTTCCTTGAATTCCTCCGGGATGACTTCCAGGAAATTTTCCAGAATACTTCCAAACATTCAATAGCGAAATCATCTAGCATTCCAATCTGGAATTCTTTCGCAATTACTTCAGAATATCCTTCAAGAAATCCTCTAGAAATATCTTCATGAATTTCTCCTGAATTGTCCAAGTATTTCCTCAGAAATTACAGGTATTTTTTCGGGAGTTTCTTCAGGTACTTCTCCAGGAATTTCTCCGGAGATTTTCCTGCGGAAGTGTACTAGAATTCCTTCAGCAGGACCTCACTCGGAATTTACTCGGATGTCTGCCGGGGTTCTTCCAGAAGCTAACTTCGGAACAATCCTGGGGATTTTCTTCCAGCAATTCATCTGGGAATACTTTAGGATTTCATCTGGGAATTTCTGCATTAATTCCTCCTGGTATTTTTCTGGGAATTCCTTCAGACATTTTTTCGGAAAAGTCAGCTAGGGAACTTCTCTAAGGGTAATTAATCAGGACTTCCATGGGTATTCCTCCTGGAAGTGCTTGTGGGGTTTCTCCAGGAGTTCTTCCAGGAGTTTTCCAAAAAGAAATTCTCCGGTGTTAGCTCCAGGAACTTCACAGAGAATTCCTGGACGATATTTGGCAGGAATTTCACGTGAAAGTGGGATTTCTGAAAGTTCAGCTTCAGAAATATATTTTCCTCTTCCTCTAGGGTATTCCAATCGGATGTTCCTCTGAAGTTCCACCAGTAGTTCCTTCAGGGAATCTCAATCAGTGCTTTCTTCAAGGAATTCATTAGCATTTCTTTGAGCATTTATCTACAAATTCCTCCAGAAGTTCCTCTTGCAGAATTTCTCTGGGAGTTCTTACGGGAATTCCTCAGGGAGGTTCTTTTAAGAATTCTTCCAGGAGTTCACTCCTGATTACTTACGGAAGTTCCCTTTGGGAGTTCATCCTAGAATTCTTACACGAGAATTCCTCAAGAGTTTCCTCCGGAGATTCTTCCTGTAGTTCTTCAATAGGTTCCTCAGAAGTTCCTGCACCAGGAGTTCATCCGAGAATTCCTCTGATAATTTCTCCGGAAATTCCTATAGAAAATCCCGGGGAGTTCCTCCGGAAATTACTCCTGGGGAGTTCATCCGGAGTTGCCTTTTCAGAGAGAACACCCGGAGAAACTGCCGAATGAAATCTCCCGGAGGGATTCTCATCAGAAACTGCTGGTGGATCTCCGGAGGAATTCCCAGAAGGAACCTGCCGGAGGAGCTCCATAAGATCTCCCGTAAAGAATTCCCGGAGGAATTTCAGGAAGAACTTCAGAAGAATTCCTTAGAGGACCTTTGGATGAAGCTCCCAGAGAAAACTGTTGGAAAAGAACTTCGGGAGGAATTTCTAGCTTAATTTCTGAAGAAAGTTCAAATGATTTCCCTGAAAAAGCCTGAATATTCTGGAATAACTACAATTACTGTGAACCCAAAAGGAATTTCTGGAAACTCCCGTATGAAGATTGCTGGTGGAATTTCGGAGGAACTCTCGAAGGAATTTTCTGGAAGAAGATTTCTGAAGAAACTACCGGGAGAATTTTCAAAGGAACCCCTGAAACTACCAGAAGCATTCTCAGGAAACAAAAATTCATCTTATAGACAAATCTCGTCTAGCTAGAAACTTTTGTTGGGGTTTGTAGCTGGACCATCATCATCATCATCAGAGGACCTCCCGGAGAATTCCCTGAGGAGCTCGCAGAGAAATTCTCAGGAGGAGCTTCTGGTGGAAAATGTATATAAATTCCAGAAGAAGCCTAAATAAATTCCAATTCACTTGGAAATTCCGGAAGAATTTTCAGAAGAACTGCTGATAGAACTACCGTGGAATAATTCTCTAAGGAAATCTTAGAGAAATTCTTGGGTGGAAATGCCGGTGGAATTTCCAGGAGGAATTTTCGGAGAAACTCCTGGAGAGTTCTCCCCAGTCTGGATATCTTGAAGTTTACACCGGAATTCTTTCCAGGATTTCATAGCGAATTAATCTAGGAATTCCATTCTTGATTTCATTTTCCGGTATAATTTCTGTATAAATTTCCGGTGCAAATTCCTGGAGAAATTCTTTGAAATTTTTACAAGAAATTATTCAAAACAATTCACGGAAAATTTTATGGAAATTTACACAAGAAATTCGAAGATTTTCTTGAAATTCTCAGGAATGTTTAACGGTAATCTTGCGGAATTTCCACGGAATATTCTTATTCTTAAAAATATGGAAACAACGAAATTATTTGAATTATTGCAGGAATTCTGCAGAAGTTATAAAGAAGTTCGAGAAGATTCTCTTGAAGTAAATAATGGTGGAATTTTCGCTGAAGACACTGCCGAAGAAGTTGCTGGAGGCATTCATAAAGAATCCCTGATAGAATTTTGGATAGAATGCCAGGAGCAATTGTCGGAGGAATTCCTGGAGAAAGCTTGCATATTGATTTTTCTGCCCTATTTATATATAATAAATATTATTTCAGAGAGGATTTGTTTAGAAATTCAGATGAATGGTTCTAGTTTTCTTAAACTTATGGAAGAATGCAGGATTTTATAATAACTGTTATAGCCAATTTTATATTGGAGAAACCGCCAAATGTTGAACGGCGAAAATTCTTGCCAATTGTTGAACGCCCATAAGAAATGCACGTGCGTGCGTTCAACAATAGGCGAAAATTAAGTCGTTCAACATTTGGCGAATTACTCCTTCTTTCTGAATACTAAGTTCGTTAATATTTTTCACACTTTATTTAAAATATCTGATGAGCAATAAATCACACCATTTTTCAATCCATTATTGTTCGATTTGTGGTTTGGATTTGGTTCAACATGTAATTATTCATGTGTTCTTATAAAACTACTATCAAACGCTACGATTTAGTAGACCAAAAAGTTGCCCCTCCTTCTCGAAATCCTGGCTACGCCTATGGGCATAGGCATTACCTTGTGCAAGTAGCATTCTGAATTATTGAGTAAATGAGTTGAACTTTTTTAAGGTGACACGGGAAGCACAAACAATCATCAAATCGTCATCATTTCATCATTGAATGCTTAATTTTTTTCTACATCAAATATGATTTTGAAAAAGTATCACCGGCGCATGCTTACTCGCAATGCACATGCTGATACATTTACAGTTACATCAAACAACTGAAAAACGAAATACGCCGCTCCAAAATTACGAGGTGGCAATGCTAGAAAGAGACAAAAGATAGGGAAAATAACACGGTGTGTAGTGCCTCCCCGAGTCACCTTAAGTGGAACCGAGTGTAAAATACTTTTAATTCATAGTTCGTTCATTTTTTTCGCTATTTTCTCATGAGGGGCTGTCCATATACCACGTGAACAATTTAGGAGGGAAAGTGAGTATGTAGTCTGTCCACGGTTCATAAAAATTTTTGAAAATTTATTTGAAGAATTGTCCACGCGGCGGGGGAGGGGGGTATCTAGGACTGACCAAAACCTGTCCACGTGGCATATGGACAGCCCCTGATTTCATCATGTTGCATTATTGAGTAGTATGGGCTTTTTTTGCATCATATGCTGATCTTATAATTTTTCAAGCCGATTCAAATTTGTATAAGTCTACAGAATTTTTCAGTGAAAAATTCCAAAGACTCAATCAATGGAGATTTCAGAATTTTCTGATAGATATACATACCAAAGACTTATTAGTCTTTGTACATACATACAGCATCACGTTGCAACTTCTAGATATTTTTCGTGAAAATATGCGTGTAAATGTGTTTTCCTTGGAAGTTCCATACAAATTTCTGTCAGTATTTCGAAAAAGCTCTCCGTAACAACTAAGGTCAACTTCCATTGAAATTTAAATGATTTTTGAATGATATTGTTTGGATGAAACTCATTTGAAATATTGTTTGACAGAAACACATATAACCTAAAAGTTGTTTGTCTAAATATGTAATTTGACGGAGCAAGTAATTAGGGTTCGCTCAATTCGCCGAAAATGTCATTTGATCAAAATAAAAATACGCTGAATAGTTCCTTTGGCTCAAAAAGTCGGTAAAATAAAAAAAAGTAGGTAAAATGGTCGAAATGGTCATTTGTCAGAAAGGGTCATTTTTTTCGACCAAAAAAAGATTCGGCAGAAAGTGTCGTTTGGCTAAACTAACCATTTTTCCGAAAAAGTCGTTTAGTTGACTGATTGTTTCGCAGAAAGGACATAAACATCCTTTCTACAAACGGCATTTTGTAATTGGAGCCAAATCTCGCGTGATTTTTTGAAAATGTTGTAAGTCCAAAAGAGAGGCTCTCTTTGTTTTACTTTCTCTTTCTTTCGATTAGGGTCTGTTCACTACAAATTATGTAACGCTTCTTGGGGAGGGGAGGTTCAACTTGCGTTATACTTTTGTTTTACACTAAAAGGTGGTGAGGTCTTTTTTTTAATCACTGATTAAAAGTAATTGCTGTTTATCGTTATCGTATATTAGTCATTATCGAAATCAAGCATGCTGACATAGTGGCAGGACTGATATGCGTAAAAATACCTAGCGAAGAACTATTGTTGTCAATGGGCAGCTCGAAGTAGCTCGAAGGGTTGTTCCCGTCCTGCCAAGTATTTGTCAACAAATGGGTACATGAGCAGGACGGGTAGAAACTTTCGAGCTACTTCTTTCCTCATTGACAGCACTATTGTATTATTCTCGATCACCACAGTTCCGCAAACTATATGTAAATGGTTATGATTGGTAAATTCTATTTTCGTTTCTACCTAGCTGCTGGGTGCCAGTAGCCTTGATTTTAATCAATGTGCCGTCCCTTATTCTAACAGTGTAGCAAAAAATATCAAACCCAAATGCTTCAGAGAAGGTAAAAATCACCTTTAAAATTTTCACAGTTACGCGTTACATGAGGGAGGGAGGGAGTCAAAATCTCGGAGTTTTGCGCGTTACGTAATTTAATGAACAGACCCTCATGCATAAAGCCATACTAGCATTTACATTGGATTTTCCAGCACCAAACCTGAAGAAAATAGCTTTTATCTAGTGTGCTGAGGGTGAACTTATTGCAACAAATTTTAAACTAGCCAAGATATTAGCAAAGGAGAGCGTAATGAAAGAGAGTCTCTCATTTGGACTTACGACGTTTTCAAAAATCACGCGAGAAATGATCTATTCGGTCAAACAACAATTCGGCCAGAGGACTTTCTGCTTAACGTGAAATAATCGTTTAACCGATAGTCGATAGTTTTAATTATAAACTAAGCAGAATTAAATAGCACAATAATAACAAATCGTGATTCATTAAAGGTCATTTGGCCGAAGGCCGTTGGGCCAAATGGTCATTAGGCTGAATGGCCATTAGACCGAATGAGAACTGGGAAGTGAGAAGTGTGTAGTGCGAAGTTAGGAAGAAGTAGAACGGAAGAAGTAAGAAGAAAAAAGGAAGAAGAAGTAAGAAAGAAGAAGGAAGACGTGAGAAAGAAGGAAGAAAACGGAAGAAAGAAGAAAGAAAAAGGAAGAAGAAAGAAGGTAAAAGGAAGAGGGAAGAAGAAAGAAGGAAAAAGGTAGAAGGAAGAAGGAAGTAGAAAGAAGGAAGACGGGAGAAAGAAGAAAGAAAACGGAAGAAGGAGGAAGAAAGAAGGAAGAAGTAAGGAGGAAAAGGGAAGAAGGAAGAAGGAAGAAGGAAGAAGGAAAAAGGAAGAAAGAAGATAGAAGAAGGAAGGAAGAGTAAAGAAGAAAGAAGAAAGACGGGAGAAAGAAGGAAGAAAACGGAAGAAAGAAGAAAGAAAAAATGAGGAAGAAGGAAGTAGGAAGAAGGAAAAAGGATGAGAGAAGGAAGAAGAAAGAAGAAGGAAGAAGCAAGAAGGAAGGAGAGAAGGAAGAAAAGAAGGAAGAAGAAGGAAGAAGTAAGAAAGAAGAAAGAAGAAGACAGATAGAAGAAGGAAGAAGCTAGAAGGGAGAAGGAATAAGGAGTGCGGTGAAGTAAGAACTTCTCATTTTCACTTTTGCTTCTTTTTTGCAAATTTGTAGCCCTAATGATCTATTTACAGCCTTATGACCTTCGGCCAAATGGTCTTCAGTTTAATGGCCTGACACAAACACCCACTTCAGAAAATACCAATTTTCGACCGTATGACTCCATTCAAACAAATGTCATTTTCGCCAAATGGCCTTCTCTGTCAATCAACCATTTCAGCCGAATGGCATTTTTCCGGGCAGATGACATATTCGGCCAAACTACCATTTTGGCCAAATGACCAGTTAGGGTAAACGCTTTTGCAAATGAAATTTTCAACCAAACCGTTTTCGGTTTAATAACCGTTTCGCCCAAAAGTTCAATTCGGGTCGATGACTTTCAGCTTAAAACGTAATTCGATCAAATGGCTTTCCGCTGGAAGGTTTTGTCAAATAACCCTTCCTCCTATTAAATAATTTCTTGTGGAATTACAAAAAAAAACTAATAGACAACAAAAACTCCGTAAAAATTTACGTTCAAATACCGAAAAGTTGATTTCGCGTAGAAATTCTAAAGTTTTAGTAGAATTTCGGAAAATTCCCCGTTGAATAATTTAAAGAATTGCGAATAATTAAATAGTTGAAAAATTGCGAGCAAAATTCAAAGAATTTCATATTGAATTTCCGAATCATTCTATTCATTACCATTTTGCCTTTTCGTTCAACTAAGTTGGACCGAAAGGCTGACGAGCTCGGTGGTCTAGTGGCTACCGCTTTCTGCTTTTATAAGCAGGAGGTCGTGGGTTCAATTCAGGCTCGTCCCTTTCCCACTTTGTATTTCTATCTTTTAGTTCTTTCTGTGTTTCACGTTCTACCAAAACGATTCCTACTGTTATAAACCTTCCACAATCCCAAAACCTCCTGTGGCACCTATGAGAGGTCGTAGAGTTCTCTGCATCTTTCTTAAGTAAGTGTCCAACCAACCATCCTTCCCTTCCCCAGCATTCGCAAGGACGTGGCCAGGACAGATCTCGACTATTGAGAGTGCAATGCTTCCATCTAAGAGATAGTGATTAGTCCCAAATCAATATCTGAGGTAACGGATGAAAGTAATGCTACTCATTCCTTACACAATCTTGGCTTGTACTGCCACGAATTGTGCGAATTGCTCAATGCTAATGCTAATGCTAATGCTAACTTCAGTTGGACCGAAAGGCTATCATTTCACCCGAAAACGAACTTTTATAGAAGCCTCTAAGACCCATATAGTATTATATACAAATAAACTCAGCTCGACGACCTGATACATGTCTGTCTGTCCGTGTGTATGTGTTTTTTTTTCTTCCTAAACAATGGAGGGGGAATTGCTCAACAGACATCCTGGGTTGACCAGGAAGCGGGGTTAGGGATCACTGAGGGAGGCAGGACTACATCCCGACCCGCTAAAACCGTTTCCATTGCCGCCAAGCCATAGTCCTTCGGTACAACCAGAAAGTAATGCTTCAAAGGGGGCCAAGTGCACAACGCACCCTCGAGGTTAGCTGCGTGTCCTTGCAGCACCGAACATCGTAACTCGCTTTTTAGAAGAACACCATGGTATCGTGCCAGCGCGTTGCCGGCTTTCCAGGTGGCCTTACCACGCCTTATGTCCTCGGAAGGTGGAAGGGTCGACTTCTGCGCCTGCTTCCCTCTGCACGACTGGTATCAAGAATGATGATGCCGCGTGCACCTAAATTGACCTTTCTGCGATAGGCCTATTCGCCAGCACACAGAGGACTTGCTGACGCGAGGCCTACAACTGCCCCGTAGCCTTGACGAGGACCCTTTTCCGTCCTCGGGCTGAACCCGCCAGTTGACCAACGCCGCGAAAGCGACGATACCATGTTGTTCTTCGCGCGGCCACTTGTTCGATAAAAGGATCGAGTTCGACCACAGAGCATGACCACCGGTATGACCCATGAAGCCGACTCGATCCCGGACCACCTCTTATTTGCGCCTGAACTAGCCATCCTTGAGTCCACGCGCAACCTTCTGTGTAGCTCCGAGACGATTTGGACGATAGCCGATAAAACGGCGTCCCAGCCAACTTCATCTTTACACATCCTCCGAACTAGGTTGTCCGGGGTAGTGTCCAGACCACAAGTGGCAAGCATGTGGTCACGCATTGCGCGAAAACGTGAGCACACGAACAACACGTGTTCCGCCGTTTCATAAACCTGCGCACACCAAACACTCGGCGAGGCCGAGCAAGCCAGCTGCGTTACCTGCACTTTGATTTTGCAGCATCGCTTAAACGCCGGGCACATCAGAACCCCCCATGGGTGCTTGCTGTTCACAGCTTTGCTGGATCAAATCAAACAATTGGGAGGGTTCGTGCAGCATTGTGCCTTGTAACCTCCAATCCGCAGCGTCGGCAGAGATTCTTCTGTCAGGGCCTTTGCAGTCCCATTGCTTGTGCCCCGGTTCCAGGCACTTGAAGCAGCAAACTTCGGGTTGCTCGTATATGCGCACAGGGCATACCGACCATCCCACCTTGACGCTCCCTTCTAACTTGACTACCTTGGAGGCGTCCGCTGCAGATAGCGGAACCAATACTACCTGCGTCCCTGCTGGACCTTTCCGTAGCCGAACGGCTGCGGTGGGCGTCTCCACATCACACTGTCGCCGCAGTGCCGTGACGAGCTCTTCGACTTCAGTGATCTCGTCCAGGTCTTTAACCCTTAGATTCACCTCCGTCGTGAGTGCCCTCACCTTGACCGTCTCGCCTAGGACCTCCTCCGCCAACTTCTTGTAGGCGGCGCCCTTTTGCGAGTCTTATTCGACGTACGTCGGAGCCGAGTTCACCGAGCTTGACGTCACTCCTCATCGACTTCAAAACATCCGAGTACTTAGCCTCGTCCACCGTGATGACTAGGGCATCGCCCCTGGAGCGATTGGCGCCTACCCTAGGCTTCTTGCTACCCTCATTCGCCTGGGCCTTCTTTTCGGCCCTTGACGTCTTCGGTTTCCTCTTGTTCTTGACCAGGGTCCAGAAGGCGTCATCCCCCTCTATTTCCTTGGTCTGGTGCGGCTGAGAACTTTCAGCCTGCCGTAACACCTTACCACCGTCTTTCCTGAGTGGACGGACCTTTCCAGGTCCTTCCTCCCCCGGTTTTGGAGGTACCTGGTCAGTTCAGCTTCCCAGCCCTCACCCTTGTTCGGGGTAGTAACCCTCCGCGTTTTGGGAGCGGCCCCAGGAGCTCATCCCTGGAGACTTTCTCCCCGTTTTTGTGTCTGCTCCGTTGGAGCAGTCACCCTGACGTACCTGCAAATACTTGAGGCACTCAGTCTGGGTAGACTTTGGCACCACTGTCTTCGCTGGCACGCCTTCGGTCGATCTGACCTTGCCCGAGTCCGCGAATCCTTGGGCCTCAGTCTGGGTAGACCTCGGCTCCACCGATTTCACGGGTTTACACTTGGCCGTCCTGACCGCCCTCTCCAGCTTCTGGCGTCCAGCATCGACTTTCGAAGTTTCTGCAAGCTCCTCTTGAGGTCCTTACTGATATTATACTTCGATGACGCAAAGTCGATGATGGCGTCCAGCTGTTCCGTCGCCACCTAGAAGGCCGAAAGCCCATCGCGTTTGCGGTTCATCGCCTCCACAAGCCATGGGCCGTCAATAACCCCTACCGGCGTTTTTCTAGCCGAGAGGAAGGTTGAGTGACCCACGCTGGCGCTGCGCACTGAGCTGCCGACTATTGCCTCTGGCCTCCTAGGGGGAGACCTGAACAACCCACCTTTCGCGAAGGGGTTGTCGCCTACACTACTACCACTAATTGAAGAATTGACTTTGGTTTTCCATTTTGGTCCCACAGTTGCTCAGGAAAAGAGGTCCCCCCCGCCAGCGCCCAGCATGACGCGGTAAGGGAAAATTACTGTGGAGGGTGCCCAGGTACCCCCACAGGCTCCGTCAAAGGCCTAGCTTATTATTTCACCCCCTGGCCATGCATCCCTCGGCACGGGTCGCTTGACGCCTTGGGATTAGGGTTAGGGACGATGGTCCCGGTCTAACTCGCAGTGGCCATGGGGAGGAGTCGTCAAGCCCTTGGACAAAGTCCCTGCTGCCCCCCGTCTGTGTGTGTGTGTGTATGTGTAATATTGCTAATTTATTATATTATTATTCCTCTTTTCTCTGGAAATTTGAGTAATATAATTGTCAATGTGCGATTTATCGTTAAATTCTTAAAAATCAGAAGCTAAACATTTGTCATAAATTTGCATCGCTGAGATTTCTTTAAACAAGTTGTTCAAAACAAAGAAGCTTCGATTTCACTTGTTACTACGACGCACTCAATGTTAAAAAGCATGCAGGTATATGGTGAAATTAACAAAACTGGGAAGTCGTTTGTTGTAAGCATCAAATATCATATGATTTGATTTATGTTTTGTTCGAACAACTTGTTTGAAGAAATCCTAACGTGCAAATTTATGACAAATGTTCAGCTTCTGATTTTTAAGAATTTAACGATAAATTGCACAGTGACATTTTTTTTTACTTAATTTTCAGGGGAAAAGAGGAATAATAATATAGTAAATTAGCAACCATTTGTCGTAGATTCAAGATTTTTGTAGAACAACGACTTTTTGGGGAAACAGTATTTTTATGCACTTAAAAGCTTGAAAATAACTTTTAACATGGATAAAACGAACGAAACGAATCGTAATGTTCACAAGACTTGTAGAGCACACCCAAAGCTTCCGTATAGAGCTTGTTTTGATAGTTTTCGACGTTTATATCTCTTGTTAGATTTTTTCCAAAATTGAAAATAGCCGAAAAACACTAAATCGACTTGAGCCACCTCGAAATTTTATCCAATTAGATGAAAATTTGACAGGAGACTTATTTTAGCATACAAAATTGTGGATTCTGGGCTGACCAGTTTGAATTTTGATACTTTTTGGAAACATGAAGAGGTCTAATGTGTATGCACAAAAGCTATAAAAAACATTAGACAACTTTTCGTATAGTAATCCTTAACCGATTTTCTCGCAGCAAGTTTCATTCGACAGGGAACAAAGCCGTGTTGATCACTATTAAATTTTATAACGATCGGTCATTGCGTTCAAAAGTTATGAAGAAAATGATACATCGGACCATATAGACCCCATATAAGGTTGGTGTCTTAACTAAATGCGTGAAAGGCATTACCAACGCTAGGTGGATTAATCTGTTTTTTTTTGTTGAAATCCCCATTATGAGTTCTGAAGAATTTTCAATCGAAATTCCGAAGAATTTCCCATGAAAACTTTTTCTCGTCATTACTTCGAAGAACTTTCTGTGTTAATTTTGAAGAACAATCAACAGTGAGGTGTGAGGCTGTCAAAGATACGTAAGTCACAAACTGTACACATATAAATCTATCAAATATATATCTATGTATATGAATAATATTTGGGTCAAGCATGGCCCTTAAATTGTTTTGCTTACAAAATCAATCTCCATGTGATTAAAAGCAGTTGAATAATGAGAGCTACAACATACATCGTACCCACATGTTCTCCGTTTAGAAATATTATACCAGATATGAGCTCCGGGCTTCTTCTAGTTAAAATGTTTAACATGTCTGTAGGCTTCATTTAGATAGTTTCATTTGCTTAGTTTTATCTCTATCTTGAAATAAATTACATGCTATAAGAAATCCACCTCATACAGACCTTTTGGAAGCACTTTTTCACAAGTGCTCTTCAACTCTCAAAAAGAACGACAACCGACCAGTAGTAGGAAAGTACAGTGGCTGCTGTCGGCAATGAGGAACTCTGCAGCAACATCAAACAAGAATGAAACAAATCTTATTAGGTAGGCAAATATTTTCCTAGCTCTCGTCATTTCTTGGGCCAAGGCAAAGTGAGTGTGTGTAGCTGATGGCATCTTTGCCCATTTTCCAGGTGCGTGAGCTTTTCCATCATGCAGTCGAGGCGAAAGTGGAAAACAACATCAACCTAAAGCAAACAGGGAAAAACAGGACGGTAGGAATCAACAGAGACCGGTTCCATAAGCGTTACAGCAGTAGGCAAAGCTCCACACACAAAGCTAAGCAAAAATCTCCTTTACCCACTGAATAAATTATTAATTTGAGGAAGACATTTTTCTGATGCTGCCATTCGCGAAGCTATTTGGAACTATGTTTATTCCGTACGTAGCTGTACCTTCGAATAGAATAGAATAATACGGAAAGGCACCCATAAATCACCCTGACCCCATGAAATTATATGTTATTCCACTCTATCGTTCATCGAGAAGATAGGGGGTCATTCTGCATATTCATATTTCAGACCGTCAGGAAAAGTGGTCAAGAAGAATAGGCATATTAGCCTTCTTCCAACCGAT
Organism: Armigeres subalbatus; assembly: GCF_024139115.2. Taxonomy (NCBI): domain Eukaryota; kingdom Metazoa; phylum Arthropoda; class Insecta; order Diptera; family Culicidae; genus Armigeres; species Armigeres subalbatus. Next base: position 239,395,752 of record NC_085140.1, on the reverse strand, counting down.
TTTGGAGATTTTGGTGTTAACCGATCGACGAACTCTTTAAGATTTTGCACAACTATTAGCCTTTACGATACCATCAGACAAAAACAACTGAAATTTATTTTTCAATTTGATCTCATTTCGTCAATGATCAACCGGTTTTAACAAAACAGGTATGATTGGATCGAAAATTTAATATATTTTCAGACGTGAATTTTCGTGATGGTTCCGGATTGAGGCCAAAACCCCGTGGGGTATCTATAGTAATTTTTCCAAGAAACGCACGAAAAAAGATTTTGTTCATGGAAAATCTATGAATGGTGAATCTAAATGCAAGCTATGATATATTTGAGATTTCTAGGACCAAGCTGTTGGTTCCGGGTACATGGCTGCTTGATATCGGTTCCGGTAGGGACCTAAAGTGGACACTTCCAAAATGGATATATTTGAGCCGTTTAAATGCCCAAATGTCATGAAATTCACTCACAAAATAAATAGGAGCTCATGCCGAATACTTCCAAGTGAGTTTGGTCACCCTCAGGTGGCCAACCTGGAGCCGGTTTTGGTGGGAACCCAATAAGGAAATTTACGGAATTGATCATGTTGGTTCCGTTCGAAGGCTTAAAATTCGGGATTTCTCTCGAATAAGAGTACTTCCGAGTGTGTTTGATCACCTTGAGGTGGCCAGAAAAACTTATAAAATATTTCCAGAAAGTCCTCCCGAAATTAATCTAGAAATTCTCAGGAAAGTGCGGCCGGAAAATCGTTGAAAATTTCTTCTGAAGTTTTTCAGGAATTCTGAACATTTCTAAAAAGATTTCTTTGAAAATTCATCCACTTATTCTCCAAATTAATTTGTGGAATCTTCAGAAAATTTCTCCAAACACTTCTCTGAAATTTCCTCCAAGAATCCATATGGCAACTCCTTTGGAAAATATTTGAGAAAATCTCCCAGCATTTCCCACGGATACTTTTATAGAAATTCCTGCCGTAATATTCACCTCCAAATTTTGTCAATAATTATTTATTCAGACTAAGGCCGCAGTGGCCTGTGCGGTATATAAGAGTCTTCTCCATTCGGCTCGGTCCATGGCTACACGTCGCCAACCACGCAGTCTACACAGGGTCCGCAAGTCATCTTCCACCTGATCGATCCACCTTGCCCGCTGCGAACCTCGCCTTCTTGTACCCGTCGGATCGTTGTCGAGAACCATTTTCACCGGTTATTATGTCGGACGACATTCTGGCTACGTGCCCGGCCCACCGCAGTCGTCCGATTTTCGCGGTGTGAACGATGGATGGTTCTCCCAGCAGCTCATGCAACTCGTGGTTCATTCGCCTCCTCCACGTACCGTCCGCCATCTGCACCCCACCATAGATGGTACGCAGCACTTTCCTTTCAAAAACTCCGAGTGCGCGTTGGTCCTCCACGAGCATCGTCCAGGTCTCGTGTCCGTAAAGGACTACCGGTCTAATGAGCGTTTTGTAGATTGTCAGTTTGGTACGGCGGCGAACTCTATTCGATCGGAGCGTCTTGCGGAGTCCAAAGTATGTACGATTTCCAGCCACTATACGTCTCCGAATTTCTCTGCTGGTATCATTTTCGGCAGTCACCAGTGAGCCCAAGTACACAAATTCTTCTACCACCTCGATTTCATCACCACCGATGCAAACTCGCGGTGGGTAGCTCACATTGTCTTCTCTTGAACCTCTTCCTATCATGTACTTCGTCTTCGACGTGTTGATGACTAGTCCGATCCACTTGGCTTCCCTCTCCAGTCTGATGTAGGCTTCCTCCATCTTCTCAAAGTTACGTGCCATAATATCTATGTCGTCGGCGAAGCCAAATAGCTGGACGGACTTATTGAAAATTGTACCACTCGTGTTAATCCTTGCTCTTCGTATTACCCCTTCCAAAGCGATGTTGAATAGCAGACTCGAAAGACCATCACCTTGTCGTTACTCTCTGCGGGTTTCGAAGGGACTCGAGAATGCCCCTGAAACTCGAACACGCACATCACCCGATCCATCATCGCTTTGATCAACCGTGTCAGTTTATCCGGAAATCCGTTTTCGTGCATTAGCTGCCATAGCTGGTCCCGATCGATTGTATCATATGCGGCTTTCTTCTTCTTCTTCTTATTGGCATTACATCCCCACACTGGGACAGAGCCGCCTCGCAGCTTAGTGTTCATTAAGCACTTCCACAGTTATTAACTGCGAGGTTTCTAAGCCATGTTACCATTTCTGCATTCGTATATCATGAGGCTAACACGATGATACTTGTATGCCCAGGGAAGTCGAGACAATTTCCAATCCGAAAATTGTCTAGACCGGCACCGGGAATCGAACCCAGCCACCCTCAGCATGGTCTTGCGTTGTAGTCGCACGGCTAAGGAGGGCCCCCGCTTGAAGTCGATGAATAGATGATGTGTGGGCACGTTGTATTCGCGGCACTTCTGCAGTACCTGGCGAATGGCGAACACCTGGTCCATGGTGAAGCGTTCGCCCATAAAACCCGCCTGGTACTGCCCCACGAACTCCCTTGCAATTGGTGCTAGTCGACGGCATAAAATTTGGGAGAGTACCTTGTAGGCGGCGTTCAGCAATGTGATTGCGCGGTAGTTGCTACAATCCAGCTTATCGCCCTTTTTGTAGATGGGACGCACGACACCTTCCATCCACTCCTGCGGCAAAACTTCCTCCTCCCAAATCTTGGTAATGACCCAGTGCAGCGCTCTAGCCAGTGCTTCACCACCGTGTTTAAATAGCTCTCCTGGTAGTTGGTCAACCCCAAGGGCTTTGTTGTTCTTCAGCGGGCCAATCTCCTCCTGGATTTCTTGGAGATCCGGAGCCGGTAGAATTATGTCCTGCGAGCGTTCCCCCATGTCCATCACCATACCGCCATCTTTTTCTGCCATATCGCCATTCAGGTGCTCTTCGTAGTGCTGCCGCCACCTTTGGATCACCTCACGCTCGTTCGTAAGAAGGTTCCCGTTTATGTCCTTACACATATCAGGCTGTGCCATGTGGCCCTTACGTGAACGGTTCAACTTCTCATAGAACTTTCGTGTGTTATTAGCTGACGCTTCTTCCTCTGGAAAATCGAGTTTTGTCTGTTCCGCGCCTGTTTATATCGTGCCTCGTTCGCCCTCGTGCGGTGTTGCAGCAATCTCGCCCATGCTGCTACCCTGAAAATTCTTCCCGAAAATCTTTCACTTTTTTCCACGATCTCCTTGAAGAATTCATCCACAAATTTCTGTGGAAATTACTTCAAGATTTTACTCAGAAATCCATCTACATATTCCCCTGGAAATATGTTTTAAAATTCTCTTATTCATCATATTATTGATGTTATTCTTCAGAAAATTCCTCCAGGAGCTTTTCCGGCAAATTCCTTTTCAGACAGAATCCACGATGGAATGTTTGTGGGAATATCTGAAAGAGTTCCGGAAAGATTGTATAAACCATTTCTTGAACTACTTCCAAAATAAATTTGAGAAGGAATCCCTGGTTTGCAAACGTAGAGAACCTCTTGTATAATTTCTTGAAGCATTCTTCGATGTCATTTCGAGTGCATTTCCGGATGAACATTCTGGAGAATTTCTTGAAAGATTTCCTGAAAAAGTTGAAATATTTCCAAAGGAAACATCCCCTTGTGTGAATTTTGGAACTTTTCTGGGGTGCAAATCTCTTCGCCGAGAGCACACGCATGATTGCCATGATATACGCTGCGAACGTTTAAAGGTAGCCATTCCATCTATTAGAGCTTCAATATCACACCCGATCTGGGAACAGCTTTCACAGTGCAGATATTCACACGCAAAGTAGATTGAACATTGGATTTTCTCTCATATTGTGACATTAATCGGTTGATCGACCTTCTTGAAGAGGTTGGCCTTTTGGGTGTAATTTAATCTTTGCGAGCAAATTTCAGCTTTCACTTTAAAGGAAAGATCTGCGATGCACAAATTCACATGTGATATGTGCTTATAAAGTGAGTTGAAATACTATTAAATGATGTACTATTATCAAGGTGACAATGAGTCTGGAGGATTACTAGTGATATCAACAGTTTACTAACCAAATGATACATTCTTAGTATATTTAAAACTAGCTTCTAAAATCTAAAAACTAAAAAAAAACTAAATTCTGTGGATAGAATGAATTATTAGAGTGTACTAAGTAGCTGAAATTCATTCGCACCCCGACGACGTTATTGGAATTTTTACTTAATCCGATGTTCATCGTTAGATTTTGACGCATGTTCCAGTTCCATAGGGAAATCCAACAGTAAACACAGCACATGAAAATATTTTTCCCTCTGGTATCCATTCAAAATATGGAAAATCGTTATCTAATTCAATTTTACTTCTTTTCAAAACAATCTATTGATCTTATATGTTATTCCGTAAATCCTATTGAGTAGCCCATAAACCTAATTTGTATAATTGCAAAAATATGTTCCATACCACAGATGGTAGTCAGTCTTATCAACCCCACCTTCACGTGAAAAACTTTTTTTTTCAATGCGGCACATGCTCTGAAAAAGGTCCAAATTAACGGGCCTTTTACATATTCAACTGTTCGGATGGTCATGGGAGGACGATAACTACTACGGATGGCATCCTAAAATTGATTAATTTCTCTCGGTAGCAAACAAAAAAACAACAACCTTCCCTTATTGACAGGGATCGCTGACGGATGGAGCTTTGTTCAACGACGCATAAAAAAGGTTGCCAGTGGAAGTGTTATTTTGTAATTAGGCTAATTCAATTATCATTCTTTCACAGGTGCCTTTATTCAATCAATGTAAGTGAACCGTTGCGGAACGTGATAATGAGAATGGAAATGTTGATTTAGGATCGATTTGATTATTGGACCATTCGAGCTAATAAGCTCACTGTGAGCTTCTTTGGTATGTTTCCGAAGTTGTCCATGTATGTTGATGTAGTTGCGGTATCGAGAATAGAACCTTCTTAAATCCTAACGTCCAAGGCAATTGAGTAACGCATGGCATTTTGGGTGATAGTCAAACTTTAACCGTCAACCGCTAGCAGCGAATGCGTAACTCACGGAGAAGAGCATTTAAACAAGACTCGTCACGCATAAGCCGCAAGGATCTCTGCACAGTCTATATTAGTCTTAATCATAGCATAATCTAACGCAACATTGCAAAAAATATATTCCAATTTACGCAAGTAAATTCAATTCCAAATATTGATATCCTAAAAGCGTACGGCAATCTCACACCTCAAATCGAGACCATAAATTATTGTTTCACAACACCAACAATCATTTTACTTTTATTGCATTTCACCGTCGTCGTCGCAACCGTCACCGCCCGATTGCCATCGACTCTGTCATCGGGAGACGCTACATCATTGAAATCGACTGACTTGCATGCAGGCAGGGCTCGCCTCTCGTTCCACTTGTGCTGCACCACATAAAATGTTCAAACCATCACACTTGAACTGAAAGCGGCTCTTATTTTTATTTCTTATTCAATCGAGTGTTCACAAATTCCACGATCCTTACGGGTTCGCCCCCATCCCGACGCAACGGGGCTCTACTGATATCGAACCGAACGGCGATGCGATGGTTTTATCGTGTTTTCTTTGGTCAGAGAACGGGGAGGGTTGGTTTTTGGTTCGTACGTGATGGGAGTGTGACTTGCACCCTTCGTTCCTTTATAGCGACCTTTGCTGTACGGGAGCCGCGAGGGTTGGCCGGGCTAGGCTGGCGTTAGGATAGGTTTCCAACAAATTAAATTAAACGAAAATAAACCACAGAAACACATTTCGGTGAAAAATTACGTTGCAATGTTCGCCTCGAGATTAATGACACCGTGGATCGCTTAGGGTTATCGAGAAGAATTAATAATATCCCCGCTCATTGGGAGTGGTGGACATGTGGATGAGTGGTTTCGTGTTCGTGGTTGTTCACTTTTCACTCCTGTTCGGTGGATTTTCCCATCAATATCTAGGGTAACTGTTCCGGTGCTCCATCTCATAGCTCCAAAAAGACGAGTAATGAAATGAAAATTCAATGGTTATGATTCTCATTTTTGAAATTTATTTCAGCAGCGAGCACACTTGCAAGTACAAATAAAAGGGAAAATGCGTTACTCTTTCCTTCCGAGATAAGATGATTAGGTAAGCGTGTGTAGTACTATTCTCCTGCGTGTTTGACCAAAACTGTTCCCATTTTATTAGCGTTGTATCTTTCAATTGGTGAGCACGTTGCCGGCCGTTTACAAATGTATACAATTATGTCGCGAGTTAAATGAGCCAGGTGATCATTTATGTGAGCAGAATGGATTATAGTGTTTTTTTTTGGCATATCCTTTCATTGGGTTTTGGTAAGAATGCCTGTCGTTACCCTACTTACGAACATTCCATCTACTTTTTACAAAAAAAGAATTCTTCGGTGACCAACACCTCGCTTTTGTTCAAAAAAGGTACAAAGTAATCGTAAATCTTTTTCTAGAACTTATTGCATCCGGGGTTCAATCCCAAAGAGCAACCAGATACCGATATCTTGATCTTAACTATAGTGCAATTATTGTATATCTTGTTTACATTTTTCATTCCAATCGACCGGAACCAATTGTGCTGTAGTTCTATTGCTTCCTGCGGTGCTGCTGATAGTAGTCAGATGTTTATGCACAAGTTTATTTATTTCATCGATTGGAATACTTTCTTCCTGTGGTAGGCGAAGATAGGTTGACTTGTGCTTTCGGAGACTTGTTTGTTATGCTATACATCTTTTGCGATTCAAAATACCTTGTGAAACAAGTTCTTGTTTAAGTGATAAAATGGCTTTCTTTGTATATCAATGAAATAGGTGCATTAATGATCATTATGCAACTGAACTGCATAAAATCTGTTACAACATTCATTTTCGTGCTATAATGTTATAACCAACATACGAACAGTAGTTATATGACTGCATTTTGTTCAATTAGCTTGGGTGAGTGTTCAAATATCGTGTCGCGTAATGAACAAAATAGTTTGATGGACATGACATCAAAAATCTCCAAAGACAGGTTCATCTATCGCTTTACATGGCTTATTGAGCTACCGTGGGGGGACCGAAATCCGTGCAGCGCTGGAATCCAAAATTAAATCTAACTGAACCATTTTAGTACACATTTATTATACGAAGCCCAATTTTTCGTCATTGCAAACAATAGTGTGGGCAATTCGTTGCAAAACCGGATTCTTTCAGCATTCGTAGTATCCAATGAGGCTTGCCGAGTGCAACAATTCAATAAAGAAATAAAAGAAGTTGACCGCAATCCAATCTGGCAACAGGTTAACCTAACATTGTGCATTAGGGTCCATTTGGACTCAATATTTCATCACGAGCTTGAGCTTGAGCTTGAGCTTGATTGATCGCCCGTAGTTGCTACTCCATTATTGCCAGACCAGCTGTATTTGTACAGGGAACCAACAGATGATTGCTTGGGATTACCATTCATCTTCAATGTACAAGTACTGGTGATCTAGTTTGTTTGACAATACTGGCGCCTGCCGTCAGAATGCAGATCAATGTAGGGAAAAGGAAGGAATTGATGATGATTTGCCCGCCGCCACTAGCCGAATATACCTCTGCACTAGTGCGGACTCATGCGGATTTTTATGGATTTGGAAGTTGGTATTCAATGGCAAAGGTTCGTCTTGGTTAACGGATTGCCGCTTAAAGACTATAGAAGTTAGGACAGGGATGAAAGGCGATGGAATGAGTATGGAAACGATTTCGCGCCCGTTTCCGGTTTAGCGAGTGCTAGAACCAATATAATAGAGCTATATCAGTGGTGATTATTGGAACAGTGTAGTGAAAAATAAAATAGGAAAAGGTTAAAGCGATAAGAAAGCTATAATAAGCGTGGTTATTGAAATATCTTCATCTGTTATTCCACTCACTATTCACTCTTTGTTGTGGAACTAGATAGAATAAATAGTTGTCGGTTTAAGAAACATCGATTGTACAAAATATATTCCATAAAAATATATAGATATATTTTAAGGGTTATTTTCCAGCAAAGGTGTATAAAAACTAAGAGCGTGTAATGGGAATCCACTTGAAAATATTACGAGGGGATGATGGAGCTTATTTTATCATGCGTTTAAATACAGTCTGTCTGTCCTAACCTTATTTGATTTGTTTGCTGCCGCTTATGCTTCTTTCATTCTATTCCCCTCCCTCACCTAATCATGCTTTTAACTAATATTAACATAATGCGCAACATACACCATCTCTCATTGTGTCTTACACACACATACTTATGTACCTCTAATTTTCATTTTTACAATCACGTGTTATCAAACCGTTTAGTGGAAAAGTACCGTGTTTGTGCAGAAATTTGTTACAATGGACGCGATTAAAGATAGAAAAGGTGCCCAATATTGGTTGTTGAAAATACCACTCGATGGAGACTGTTTGTTTGGTTCATTAGTTCATCAAATTTTTGGTATTACACCTCAAAATCCTCTGTTCAAACCCTATAGTTTGCAGTTGCGATTGCTTGCAGTTGAGGCCATGCTGTCGGATCTAGACTTTTATCGTCCGACCCTAACCTCAATGGCGTGTGAGCTAATCCGTTCGGATGTACCTGTTGAAAGAAAAATAGGAATGTATTTGGAGAGCTTGAAGCAGCCTGGCTACTGGGGAGGCTCTGAATCATTGGCTGCTCTTTCTAATCACTATGGAGTAATTATTGTTGTTCACCAGAACGATGCTGAATTCGAATTTCTGCCTGCTAATTCCGAAATCCATCCACCGCCGCGTTATCATGTATACTATCGCGATCTGGATGATGACAATGGGTGTAATAGGACCCATTATGACAGTGTAATATGCATTCGTCCAGTTTAGCTGAACTGCTATTACGAGTACATAACTGAGCCTATAGCTCTGGTAAGCCTACCTGCTGGAAGTAAAGTTGTAAGGTTTGATATGCTTAGTGCCTCGATATGTGCGTTGGTACACCAGATATGTGGTACTATTCCTTCCATTGAAGTGTTGCATATTTTCCGTTGCTTGCAGCCGAACACGTGCAGTATACAACACCCTATTTACTTTCTGAATGCGGACTTCCCCATGATTCCGAAGAAGAAGTGGCTCATATTTCGTTCCTTCTGAAACTGGGACGCATTGATCAGGCTATGCTTACATACACAACGCTTTCTTCTTTGTTGCGTGGAAATTCATTTACACAATGTCGTCGAAGGCTCCCGTTTTTACGTACCCGTGAATCGCATTCCAATTATGACAGCGCACATATTAGAGGATCCGGAACATCCAGCCGGATCGTACGGAAGTGTACTCCTTCCCTTGCAGCTCCCTCAACCCGTTCCCGTTCGCGGTATAGATGAAGCTGCACAGTTGTCGGCTGCGCAGCGTGTAGCTCGACTTATGCAGACTGATTCCCAGATGACCGAAAATCCACGTGTGTTAATCGTAGCATCTCAAGGACTACGTTTTGCATCATGGAACGTCAACGGATGTAGGAACGATATGAAACGCGACTCTATCGACACTGTTCTATTGGAAAAGGGAGTATATTTGGCTGTATTACAGGAGGTAAACCTTAGGTGCCAGTCAACGACCACTTCGAATTATAGCTGGTTTATGGGAGGAAATGCTGCATCTAGGAGGAAGCGTGGATTAGCGGTTTTGATTCGGCTTGGGTCCGATATAAAGCTACAACAAGTTAGTAATCATGGCCCCTATGCGCAGAAAATTGATATAAGTTATTTGGTAGGCTATTTCAAGAAATAAAAAAAAATCTCTAATTTAAATTGATATTTTAATAGGTCAATTCTCAGACTTATAGCTTGACGCTTATCAACGTACACGGACCGAACTCCAACGCCGATAGATTTTTTTCAAGTCTTGGTCGGCTTTTGTCACAGGTTCCAAATCAACAGCGATTGTTAATTGCTGGGGATTTCAACAGTCACTTAAGCTGCGTTTCATTGTCCGCTAATGAAGCCCAGTTTATTGGACCATATGCTGGCCACCAGCAGTTCAACGAAAATGGTAATCAAATGAGACTGTTCCTACGATTGTACGCTATGGCTGTGCGCTCAACCCAGTTCAACTCCAACAACAGCTTTCTGTGGACCTGGACTAATGGGAGAATTCAGAGTCAGGTCGACCACATTTTAACACGTCTTCATTCTGGATTATATCTGCGGAAAATGCAATGTTATATGCCTGCAAATGTCTCTGACCATAAGTTACTGTTGTGCAACATTGTTGAGAACCGAGTACCCACGGATTCAGTTCCAACAAATCGTGTGTATTCGCATCTGAAAAGAAACGTGAACCCATCTCTTCTGCAACACGTCGGTGTACAGAAGAGGTTCCACGATGCACTACGTGATCACGCTACGGTTGTGGATGTTGGAGATAACGTCGAGCATGTCTGGCGAACGCTTAAGAGCAAAGTGCAGGTTTCCGCTAGTGCTGTCCTTTCGAAACCCTCACCATATCTTCCGGATAGAAGGAGTCGTCTTGCTTATGCTAAGCTAAAGAAGATGACATTCTGGGCCAGCCGATCTGCTCATCCAAAGTGGAAACATCGTTTACAAGATGCGAAGGACGCATTCAAGCAGGCTATAAGGGAGTTTGAGGAGAAGGAGGTTGAGGCATTTTTTAAAGACTTGCATCAGTATCCCGCCGGCGAGCGAATAAACCGTACATTCAAATATTTGAAAAGATATAAGAAAAAGAAGCAACCCAGGTTGAGTGGGAATTCTATTCGTCTCGATGACTGGATTCCCGCTAACGAAGATGACTTGTTGAATATACCTCCTTTGCCAGAACCGCTCGTGTCTGAACTTCCTTGCCCCCCGACCCTTTCTGAAGTGCAGGAGATACTGGCCGGACTGAAGAATGGCAAAGCTCCAGGAATCGATACAGTGCATGCTGAGTTTCTGAAGTATAGCGACGAGACAACCATTTGCGAGCTACATCAACTATTGGTAAAAGTGTGGGAGGAAAACAGGATGCCTGAGGAATGGAAGCAGGTTCTGGTAGTGCCTATACCAAAGGTAAAATGTCCGAAAACGGTCGATGAGTATCGCCGAATATGCTTGAGTAGCACAGCCTATAAAGTTTATGCTTCCTGGATGTTGGGCAAACTACAGCAAATCGTAGGACCAATTGGTTTGCATCAGGCAGCGTTTCTACCTGAACGTTCAACCATAGACCATTTACATACGCTTCAGCGCCTCTTGCAAGAGCGGTGGAATGGTGGAAAATCGCTTCTTCTGATGTCCTTAGATATCGAGAAAGCGTTTGATCGGGTGTCTCTGGATTCATTGTCTGCCATTTTGAGAGGTGAGGTATTCAGTATATTTGCTTACTACTACTTTATCAGAACTATTTTTGTTTTATAGGAAAAGGAGTGCCTGATCACTTTATCAATCGGATTCTAGAATGTTTAAGAGGAGAGCAACAACAAATAATCTGGAGGGGACAGCTGTCGCGTCCATTTAGGCGAACTCGCGGGAATAAGCAGGGTTGTCCTCTTTCCCCTTTTTTGTTTAATCTTATAATGGAATCGGTCTTGGAATCTGTTGCGGATGAAGTAAATACTCTGCGCCTAAACCAGACGAGCCGTATCACGCTGCCCCTAATTCTCGCATTTGCGGACGATCTCATAATAGTTGTTGAAGATCCTGCAGAGTTGGAGTTGATTTTGGAGAAGCTAGTGGAGTATTTGTCCTATGTGGGTCTTACTTTAAACAAATCTAAGTGTAAAGTTCTGGTTCGTAATCCTAATGGTGAGTCTGTCTCCGAGATAACCCTCTGTGGGACAACTTATAAAACTACCGAGCCTTTGCGTTACTTGGGTGTTTATTTAACGGCACGTTTGGAAAGGCCACTGACTGTGAGGACCCGCTGTAGGAACGCTATTCGGGTTTCCCAGGCCGTGATGGACTTCCTAAAGAAACATCGACCAACCTGGCAGCTGGGAAGAGTAATTTATGAGTCAGTTATTGCGCCAGCCATACTGTATGGAACGCAGGTTGCAGTATTGACGAAGTACAGCCGCCGCTCCCTTCGTGGATATGAGACTCAGATTGTTAGAGGCATGTCGTCTTTGTGTAGGAGCACCGATGACTCCGCTCTTCCTCGATCGGTGAATCTACTTCTGCAGAAACGTCGGATTACCAAGAAAGCTCGCATGTACCAGATGCGATGGTGGGGGCATGTACGGAGGCGTGATACATTACATCCGTTACGTTGTGCTGCCCGGCTTAGGGCACGGAAACTGCGATCCTGTCGACCTAGCTTCACTTGGTGGGACTCCATACAGAAAAACATGCAGCGGTATGGAGATCTGCCCCACGAGCAGTGGAAGGAGCTGGCACTTGATAAGAATAGTTTCAATAAGAAGCTGTTAGATATTTATGACCAGGAGGAATCTGACTGCAGTGACTGGGGTAAGTTTTATAGTATCATTATTTGAATATCGAAATAGTATTTCCGTTTCAGAAATCACGTCGCAAGCTGAGTAGATCCGCCGAAATCAACCAGTGATCGCCCATTCCACTGCTTGTATTTAACTGCAGAGTACAAATTCCGTCTATTTATAAACTTTATGACACGTATTGTATGTAAGTATGACACGTATTGTATTGATGCATAAAACAGCTTTGAAATCTTGTTTGAAATAAAATATTATAACTGCTTAGTCATAACATTATTTGACCTGAATATGTCTATGCTTGCGCAAAACATCGAGGCACAGAGAAAGTTCAAAGTGAAAAGGAAATAATATATAAGCTTCCTCCAGTTGAATGAGTCGAAAAAGCTTTTCATAACAATCAATCCGTTCCTTGACCAGCCTTCTATTTCAAAACATCCTGCTTTCTACTATGTAGTAGGGCAGGGTGCTATATTGCTAATTATATTTAGAGTATTTAATTTATTCCTATTGTATAGTTGATATGAAAAATCTATTGTGTGCTATTGTGTGCTATTGAATGTTTGGAGGTATTCCCGGAAAATTTGTTTGTTTGTTTCGAGTTGTTTTGAACTTTCATATATTATGGATCCTGAATTTTCTAATAAGTTTTGGGAATCTTTTGAATTTCAACCACCTATTTCTGTATATGGTTGGATCGTAAAGTGCACATGTTTGAGGGAATTCATTTCAGCACCCGTTCAATCTTTCCACAATTTAGGGGGCGACGCCCCTCCCCCCTGCCCCCTCTGGCTACGCCCTTGCATGTCCATAAAGAGCCCCTGGTAGAATCAGAATTTTGTATAGAGCAAATTTCGTTTCCGTCTGCATGTTGCGGGACCTAAGCAGGTTAAGTAATCCGTTAAAGGCCCTATTCGCAGCAGCAATACGTCTTTTCACTTCACGAGAAACGTCATTGTCACATGTCACAAGCGTTCCAAGATAAACAAAGTCTTCAACAACTTCAAACACATCCCATCAAGCACAACCTCTGCACCAACACCACTAGGTCTTACCCTATCTCTACCTGCCACCATGTACTTCGTCTTGGTAGAGTCAATGGTTGCTCTATCCTTGCCGTCTCCCTCTTCAGTGGGACGAAAGCCTCCACTACTGCTCTCTGCGATCGATTCCGATGAGGTCGATGTCGTCCGCAAATCTCCTAATATGCGACCGTGTGATGATAGTGCCGTCCCTCTGCACGCCAGATCTCCTAATAGCGCCCTCGAGTGCAATGTTGAACAATAAATTCGAAAGTGCATAACCCTGCTTTAATCCGTCTAAGGTCACAAATAAGGTTGACACTCCGTCTGCAATCCGAATACTTGATTTCGAGCCATCCACCGTTGCACGTATCAGTCTAATCAGTTTCGCCGGAAAACCAAGTTCGGACATTATCTGCCACAGCTCATTTCTCTTCACTGAATCGAACGCTGCTTTGAAATCAATGGACAGATGGTGAGTCTGCAAGATGTACTCCCGGAATTTATAAAGGATCATCCACAGGATAACCATCTGATCCGTCGTTGATCGGCCCTCAAGAAAACCTGTCTGGTATTCGCCGACCAATGACTCCTCAAGCGGTCTCAGTCTGTTAAACAGGATACGCGACAGGATTTTGTACGCCATCCTGCTCCTTAACACACCTTCATTTTCACCGTTCAACAAATCTTCGAAGTGCTCCTTCCACCTGGCTGCCACCATAGTCTTGTCTGTCAGCAAATTCTCCTCTCGGTCATTCCACATGGCGGGCACTGGAGCAGCCTTATGCTGGGCTCCATTGACAGTTGCGTAAAACCTCCACATATCGTTTCTATCCATGTTCTCCTGCGATTCAGCTATCACGCTGGAACGGGTTCGAACCACTACACTACTAAACATCCACACATATTTATTGGCAAAAATCCATAGATTTACCTTATGATGTATACCATTCTCCACGCGAACTACTAATAAAATATATATATTCAAATAAACTTTATGTGTAGTCTCGAATTAGCAATTATTTAATTTATGTGTGGTTCTATATCGATTATATTAGGGTGGAGCTATTGCAAAAATTTATAACGGCGACACGTATATCTTATATAGATATTTTTGGCAGTGTTGACCCTAGCAACATTTTTTCCCGTCCGTCACTCGCTGGCACTCCTTTTCAAACCAACCATTTCGTTGGCGTCGCTGTGCAGTGCCCGTTGTAGCACAGCTTCGTGGATATTTTCCTTCAATCTGTTGACGTCGCCAGATCTGGTGGAATCTCCTATCCGTTCGTCCAGCTTCTGGTGGTACTGTCCTGCAACTTCTTCAACTGACAAGCATTGGATATTGAAACGCATCGTTCTGTTGTTTTGTAAATTCGTGACGCTGGAAAATCGCGCCCGAATTTTCGCAACTACATGGTAATGATCCGAGTCAATGTTCGGACCTCTGAAGGGCCTTACATCTATAACATCCGAGAAATGTCGTCCGTCGACCAACACGTGGTCTATCTGTGAGTGTCTCCACTCGGATGTTGTCAGGCGAGTTTGCGGGTATTCTTACGTGTAAAGTAGGTACTGCTTATTGCCATCCCTCTAGCAGCAGCAAAGGTTACATGTCGTAGACCATTATCGTTGGTAGCGGAATGAAGGCTTTCCATACCAATGACAGGGCGAAAGAAACATTCTCTTCCGATCTGCGCATTTGCATCTCCGATGACAATCTTTACATCGTGTGTTGGACACTCTCCGTAGGCCTTATCAAGGCTCTCATAGAACTCATCCTTCACGTCATCAGGCTTACCGTTCGTTGGGGCATAGATGCTGATCAGGCTATAGTTGAAAAATTTGTTCTTCATTCTCATCACGCAAATGCGGTCGCTTATCGGCTTCCACCGGATAACACGCTTCATCTGCTTCCCGATCACCATGAAGCCAACTCCTCGTTCTGCTTTGTCACCGCCGCCATAGTAAATGTGGTACTTGAATGAAGTGTTCGCTATGGGATCCACCGCCCGAAATTCACGTTCTCCAGTTCTGGGCCACCGTATTTCCTGGATTGCTGCCACACTCACGCCGACCTTCTTCAGCTCACGAGCCAGGGGCCCAATACGTGCGGGTTCATTCAAAGTTCTCACGTTTCAAGTTCCGACTTTCCAATCGTTGTCCTTTATTCGTTGCCGGGTCTGTTGCCGTTGAATCCATCCATTTGCTCTACTTTTGCCTTGCTTTGTAACTGTAGAATCTCCGGTAGGCTACCTTACCAGGGTTGCGCTACCTACATCGCGTTGAAGGGGCTACCATGTAGTGATACATCCAAATTGACCTCTCTAGTTCCAGGGACCCTGTACTAAAGAGGTACTGTTTGAGCTTCTCAATTTGGCACCTAATTTTCTAGTTTCGTGTTATGAAAGATAAAATTGCTTGCAAATATGTGCTGTGATGATTCCAACTGCTAACTTGTATATTCCATTTCTTTGTAATTATATCCCTCGAGCGGTCATCGGAAAAGCCTCTGGAAGATCCGGAACATCCGTAAAATGACCAATTCCAAAAGTTCATCCCAGAGCTTTGCGATTTTTTGTAGCACTCCATCCCGGCGAATAGTTAAAGTGGCCTATTTTAAAAGTTAGCGTAATAGATCAGCATCAGCCAGCGATGGTGGCTTGGCGACGATCCTCCTCGAATTCCTCCGAAGCTTCTCCAATTTGGTTCCTCTGAAAGTTCTTCCAACTCTTCCTCCGGAAGTTCATACAGGAGTTCCTCCGGTAATCCCTTCGGAAGTTCATCAAGTAATTCCTCGGGAAGCATTCCTCCAAGTTTTATCCCGGAAGTTGCTCTGAGAAATCCTCCGAAAGTTCTCTAGGAAGTTTCTCCGGATATTCCTCCAGAAGTTCTAAAGCACTTTTTTCGGGAATTCCTCGATTAGCTCCTTCGGAAGTTCTACCGGGACTTCATACGGAAGTTCCTCCGGGAGTTCATCCAGAAGTTCCTCCGTGAATTCCTTTTGGAATTGGCCATTTTAACGGAGTACCATTTCTCGTGAATTAGGGGGTCACAGAAGATTTTCACCTTTGATTGAATCCATAATTCGTCAGGATAGATTATTACGAACCAATCGCGACGCTCTGGGACGATCTTTTGGAATTGGCCATTTTTGCGGATGTTTCAGATCTTCCGAAGGACCGTTTCTGGGACATTGGGAGTGAGCATATGCGGTATTTCGAAAAATTTCGTTTCAGGTGGTTCGAAACGAAATTCCGCGGAATTTCGCGGAATTTGAGCATGGCGAAATCTGATTTCTTGATGTCGTTTCGTTTCGTTTCGTTAATTTACATAAATTTCGCCATCAAAAACTAGCGTTTAACGAAATTTAACGGAATTCCGCGGAATTTCTAAACTAATTTAAGCAAATATCGTACTTCAAATTACTCAAAATTTCGGCTGCGCCGCTGAAAAAAAAATCATAAAGGCTGTTTTTAAATTTTGTTACCTGTATTGTACAGCGCTTTAAAAAATCTACTCCTCCGCTTATTTATAATCGCAAAAAAAAGCGCCGGATAGTCGCATAAGAAAAACATACCTCCAGAAAAAAAATAGTTACTTTGAGATTTTTGACATCGACCGTCACGTGGCGGATTGTGACGATGAATGCTTTGATAGCACGTGATATTTTTACTGCGGATGAATTTTCTACATCTATGAGAGCCTTGGAAAATGATCACAAAGAGTGTCATTTTGTTGCAAGGCATAATAGGGTAACTGTACCAGTTTTGGTCATGTTCCTAATTTGGCCAGTTTCTCGCATAACTCCGAAAGTAAAGCAATTTTTGAGGGTTTTATTAGAGATTAGAGATATATCCCTTATGCTTCTTCGCATGTTGGAACTGACCGATAGTTTTTGGGTTGGCCAAATTAGGCACTAAGGTGGCCAAAACCCTTGATTACCCAGTAGTTAGCCAACCCTGCGATTGCCGGAGAGTCTCTTGTGTCCTGGTCTGGTCTAGGTACTGGATTGTTGATTCAGGAAACTTCAGTTTCATTCTTGGGATGGTTTAAAATTTTGTTATGTTGTTTGACTATTTGCAAAATATGCATTCAATGTCGTGGGTATCTCTAAAGCTTTGTATGAAATTTTCCATAGTCTAGAACGGATTGAAAGATCAGTAGAATTGCTGAAAGTAAAGACTCATGATTGCCTTCAGGTTCAGCTCATACTCTTCATAGCAGCTGTTTCTTGCACTTGATTTGCATTGGCATTTGGCATCAAAGCACTTCACAAATCCGTATTTTTTGAATAAGTGTTTGTGGTATTTCTCGGTGTAGCACTACAACAATTACAATTTTTCGAAGGACGGAAAGAGACAGACGACACAAAGCCGGTGGTAAATCATTCAGAAAGTTCTTTTCATCGTCCAACTTTTCTTGAGCCTTAATTGAAGAAATCGACGTACTTTATAAGACGTCACGGAGAAGAGGGATTCAAAAAAACATTACAAATCGTTACAAATTATATCTCGCGCATAGTTTCATATGGGCGTAACTTCATTGATCGATTTCTCTTACTATAGATTTTTTCTTTCGATAATATCGCAAAATATTCAAAGCTACAACCATGATTGTTACTTCTGAAGCAAGATGCAGCCATCCTTTACCACCTCAAACCATAACACCTATGGCAAACTGTTTAAATTCGCTGCATTGTTAAAAAGGAAGCATCGAAAAAAAAAATCGATCAACGCAGTTACGCCCCTATGATCCTAAGCGCGAGATTTACAAATGTCAGATGGTTAGCCACCTATGAAGTTGATCGGTTGATGATCGGATTCGCTATCGAACCTCTAATAGCTAGTGCTGATTGTATTGCGGATACATTTTGCTCTTCTATAGGACGATATGGAGTATACCGGATTTTTTCGACCGAAAATAATATTGTGAGGGGGCAATTATTTTCAAAAAAATCTTTAATTTTTTTCACTTTATTTTTTTTTCTTTATTCCCCGTTACTTCCACCCACCCTCGACCTTTCGGAGACCAGTAGAACATATTTTAAATTTTAAAGTTTGTAAAGGCCTTATTGAACTTCCAATAATTTAATTTAAATTGCGTACATAAGCAATTCAACAAAAATTCCGCGGAAAAAAAATTACAATTTCGTTTCGCTTCGAAAAAATTCGAATTGATTGGACCTTGATTTCGTATCGTTTCGAGGTCTCGAAAATAAATCTATATTTCGTTTTGTTTCGTTTCGCCAGGAAAAAGTGTATTATCGCATACCCTTAACTGAGAGGTCACAGAAGACTTTCACTATTGATTGTGTGGATACAATCAATGGAATGGATGATTACAAAAAAAAATGCGAAGCCGTGGGATGAACTTTTCGAATGGGTCTCTTTTACGGGTATTCCGGATCTTCCGGAGAGTCATTTCGAGAGCATTTCGGGGTCACAGAAAGCTTTCACTATTGATTGCACCCATAATTTATTTAGTTTACATCTAAACAGATAAAACTGAATCAACAGTTTGACGCCACAATACACGGTTCGAGGCCGCATCACTCTATCCTTGAATGCGCCCCACGCCCCACGTGCCTGGTCTGCCAACCTCGCTCGCTGCGCTCCACGCCGTCTCGTACCTACCGGATCGGAAGCGAACGCCATCTTTGCAGGGTTGCTGTCCGGCATTCTTGCAACATGCCCTACCCATCGTAACCTTCCAGCTTTGGCTACCTTCTGGATCGAATAGTCCGAGTGCTTGCAAGTCCTCCTCGAGCATTGTCCATGTCTCATGTCCGTAGAGGACTACCGGTCTTATCAGCGTATTGTACATGATACATTTGGTAGAGCCGTAATAGGCCCGACTTCCACAGATGATGCGCCTTCGCTTTTCACGACTAACATTGTTATCAGCCGTTAGCAAGGATCCAAGGTAGGCGAATTCCTCGACAACCTAGAGAGTATCCCCGTCTATCGTAACATTGCTTCCCGGGCGGGTCCTGCCGCGCTCGGTTCCACTCGCAATCATGTACTATGTCGTCGATGCATTCATCACCAGTCCAACTTTTGTTGCTTCGCGTTTCAAGCAGGTGTACAGCTCTGCCACCTTTGCAAATGTTCGGCCTACAATGTCCATATCATCCGCGAAACAAATAAATTGACTGGATCTGTTGAAAATCGTACCCCGGATGTTACACCCGGCTCTCCGCATGACACCTTCTAGCGCAATGTTGAACAACAGGCACGAAAGTCCATCACCTTGCCTTAGTCCTCGGCGCGATTCGAACGAACTGGAGTGTTCGCCCGAAATCTTCACACAGTTTTGCACACCATCCACCGTTGCTTTGATCAGTCTGGTAAGCTTCCCAAAAAGAAGTTGTTCTGCTTCATAACTTTCTATAGCTCTATGCGGTCTAAACTGTCGTACGCCGCCTTGAAATTAATTAACAGATGGAGCGTTCTTGAGACCTGGAATTCACGACATTTTTGAAAGATTTGCAGTACAGTAAAGATCTGGTCCGTTGTCGAGCGGCCGTTGTTCCCACGAACTCATTCACTAATGATGACAGACGTCGGAAGATGATCAGGGATATCACTTTGTAGGCGTCATTAAGAATGATGATCGCTCAAAAGTTCTCACACTCCAGCTTGTCGCTATTCTTTCCCTCCACTCCTCCGGTAGCTGTTCATTTTCCCAGATTCTGACTATCAGTTTGTGCAAGCAAGTGGCCAGCTTTTCCGGGCCCATCTTGAGGAGCTCAGCGCCGATACCATCCTTACCGGCTGCTTTCTTTGTCTTTAGCTATTGGATAGCATCCTATTCTTTCCTCAAGGTGGGGGCTGGTTGGCTTCCATCGTCCGCTGAACTGACGTAGTCATCTCACATCGGCGAGTATGCGTATGCAGTTCCGCGAACTGAGTTTCCAATCGCTAGTCCCTTTTCGTCGCAGTGGTCTTCGCCGATGGTTCCGGTCCGTACTCTCTTGTTGATTGTTCGTTGCTTAACTTTTTTTTTGGCTGGCTTGCAGGGCCTGACACCAATCCCCTCAAATTTCCGGTGGACCATAGTGTACAGCTTCACTTAGAGTCCCTCGCTGGCACTCGGACGATGATCAGTCGCCCCTAACATGAAGAACAGACGCTCAGTAAGATTTGCACCCCCGGAGAGGAGTAAGCCCCCCCCCCTTTCCCTGTCACTATACTACCATAGATCACACCGGGGTTGGTTACCCGATTTTCACTAAGGTTACTCGTATCCCGGCCAGCGCCACGAGGAGGTAGGGATAGAAGTTGCTGGGTAAGAGGCTGAGGACCGCGAGTTGGGGTCGATTTTATTCCTTCAGGTACGCGAAGTGCCAATGGTACGCTTTACCCAGCATTTGCCAACCGAAAGTTAAAGCATGCTGTTTGATTTAATGAGATTTGATTTTTTTTTCCATCGCCGGATACCAGCGTATCAATAGAAACCAGACATTAGATGGTTATTTGCAATTATCGAGATACCTACAGACAGAGCATTAGTGATTAATCATAGATTTAATCATGATTAATGAATAATGGGTTATTTAATCATTATTCTTTAATCATAATCATACAAAAAATATGATTCAATCATTAATCACTAATCGTTAATCATAGAATTTTACATTTAATCATTATTCACTAATCATATTCATAACTGTTTTGAGTTTATTCAATCATCATCAGTTTTAATCATTGCATACATCGCTTTATTCATTAATCTTTAATCATAATCATATAATGTTTATACCTTTTAACAACCCAATTTGGTAAAAATGTTACTTGATTATTGATCAATATGAAAATCATTCAATTTGATTATTCATTATCATTAATCATTAATCATATCGATCGTTAATCATTAATCACACACATATTGTGTCAACATTTAATCACGATCGGTAATCGTTAATCATACTCCAAACGTTTTATTCATTAATCATAATCGTTAATCATTGTCAAACATTAATTTAATCGTTAATCATAATCATTAATCATTGTCGAAAATAATTAAATCATTTATCATAATCTTTAATCATAAAGTTGAATGATTTAATCATATCAAATTTAATCATTCATTGACAGCTTTATTCATTAACGCTCTGCCTACAGATAATAAACGACAACCAAAATATGAGGGATGATGTCTGCTTTTAAAAAAACACGATGTGATAAAGTTTTTGTTTTCTATTTCATGTATTTTAGATTACTTTTTCCGCCTGTTCCTCTGGTGTTGAACAAGTCTCGTTAGTACTCCTTGCAGTCCCTAACCGTGGAAACTTTTTCACAGGTGGTTAGCGCTCGATGTGTGTTTGAGCTTGACGAATATTTTTCACTGTAAATACCACAAGATAGTCCATGGCAATAGGCAATAAAGACGCAAATATGAGTACTGAATTTGATATTCGAGCTTTCGAGTGCCCGAACAACGGTAGAAACATTATCAATATGAAACTGCAAAGTTCGAGTTAAATTTTCGCCTCCCAACGAGCTCTACACTTGGTAACGAGTGCCAGAGGAGGATGTGAGGTTTCCCTCAACTGTAAACCGAAGGAAAAATGTAGGAAGATACATTTTTCCGTTGGCTCGGTACGAGGGAGAATCCACATCCAGTAATGAAGTCGGTGATAACTCTATTTCGCAATATTTATTGCATAAACTGCACCATCGGGATTTGAGCGAGATGGTGGCATGCGTCATAGCGTCACAGTCATGCCCTAAATTGAATTCCGCGCGCAAATTGCACCAGGGAAAATTGAGTTTCACATATTCGGAGCCAGCCGAGAAGGAGCGTGCGAAGCGTGACTAACGTTTTGATACTAGCTGTAGCTCCTATTTAAAATTGACTTGGTTAGCGGTTTGTATCCTGTTGACTACTTTATAGTTTTTTTTCTTCGAATGTTTAAAGTTACAGTATTTAAACAAGAAGTCTAATATTTTATTCAGTTTACATTTAAAATACTAATGAAGTTTGTTTGGATGCAATTCTGATTTAAAATGTCTTAGCCAATTCATCGAAACCAAAATTATCTTCAAATTGCAATCAATACACATACACAGCAAAATGTTCATGAATCACATTTCATATAAATATTCGGTCACAAGTCATTGGAGGATTCGCAGAATTTGTTAAGTGGTAGATAAAAGCGAGACATGCTCCAATCGCCGAAATATGTCCTCGCGTCCGAATGTTGAGGATGAGAAAGGAAAGTAAGCGCAACACCAGCTAACGAAAAGTACAGAGAACTGATGTTTTGGATCTAATCTGAACTCCGCCTTGGTCTGAATAAATAATGATAAAGATCATTTTTTAGAATTGATAGATGAAGAGTTTAAGCCTCTCACGCCGAAATTTGTCTTTGCATAAGAGCTCATTTGTTTTTTTTTTCAATTTCGTTTATTTGGTAGGCTCAGGCGTGTATAACACTTTACGGAGCCATTGTTCTTGTGATATATAGAATCAATATCATTTTATTATACGGTTAGTAAGAGGGGGGTAGAAGCCAGCGTACTCGTGGTGACTCGAGGTTAGTTTACAATGTTTAAGGATGGACGGGGCTTAGGATTTGGGATCAGGAAATTTCAGCTTCTCATCCGGGCATTTGGCGTCAGTGACGATGTGGCGTGTCGTCATGCTCGAGGAATGGTTCGACTGGGAGCATCTTCCGGATGGCAAGAGCTATGGAGCTCTACGGAACAAAAAGGACAGAACAAAAAAAAACTTTAAAGAAAGAAAAAACCCTGATTAATCCACCTTAGCGGTGATGGTGCCTTTCGTGCAGTATAAAATAGTATTTTGGCCATGAGTAAATGTGAGTAAATCGGATAAGGATAAGTGCCTGAAAAATGAGTGACATTTTTTTACTAAATTTTTCTATAGAAAGGTGGTATTTTGGCCATAACTCTCGAGCCCATAGTTCGATCTGAACAATTTCCAATAGGAAACAATGGGAAAGGATTCTGCGTCGAATGCAATTTGTTGCGAGCAAATCGGCACACACACACACACACACACACACACACACACACACACACACACACACACACACACACACACACACACACACACACACACACACACACACACACACACACACACACACACACACACACACACACACATACACACAACCGAAAGTTGGAGCAGCAAGCGGTGATAAGGGCAGGCAACTGCACGTCACCTCTGAACGCTCAATCAAACTCTTGGGGGTAATAATCGACGATATGCTCACCTTTGGTAGCCACGTCAATTACGCCTGCAAGCGTGCCTCCACAGCTATAGTGGCATTGTCCCGGATGATGTCCAATAGCTCTGCGGTTTATGCCAGCAAGCGCAAGCTTCTGGCTAGCGTTGCTCTGTCCATACTGAGGTATGGGGGGCCAGCTTGGGGCACGGCCCTGCGTATTAACTGCTACAGAACGAAGTTAGAAAGTACGTATAGGCTCATGTGCCTAAGAGTTGCGAGCGCGTACCGTACCGTGTCGCACGATGCACTCTGCGTCATCACCGGTATGATGCCTATTGACATCGTTATCGGTGAAGACATCCCAAGTAACAATTTTCATGCTTGTTAGATTTATTTAATTCTTATAGCGGATTTATGACAGCAGTCACCATGGCTAGTTGCTCAGATTTATTAGCGATCTTATTGCTATCAATAAACCTCTAATAAATCTATTCGAAAAGCTTCAAACGTCAAATGCCGATTGGTCTTGTTAGCAGCTCTACGGTTGTAACGAAGAGCATAATAAGTCTAATTTTCAAAGCTTGATCAAAGCCATAATTTTGGGTCGTAATGTGGTCAAATGAATAACCCCAATAAGAATATTTACATTGCAAAGGGTTTATAACGGTGTTTAATAAGAGCAACATTTTTCTAATCGAAATCTATGATGGCCATATTGGAAATGGAGAACCATCCTCAAGTCAGTGAAATTTATCACTGGAATTTATGATTAGACGGTGTTTTCGCCGCAAAAAGAACCATTTTTGGTAAAGGATATAAAAAACAAACATATCTGGGTGTAATATCAATTAGTTTAGCGAAGATTTACGTTATTGATATTATAATAATTTTAAATTCATTGCCCAAAACTATATTATTTTGCGGGCGCGTAGTGCTTAATCTCATTTTTGCACTAGCTTTCACCATGAAATCGAGCGCGCACCTCGTTCCCATGAAAGTACATTGGAGAAAAAACTTAAAAAAGTAATATTTTGTAGTCATCCTCATCATGGTTTTCATCAACACTTTAGTTTGTTATTATTTGTTTGCAAGATTTTGTTTCTCTTTTTTCAAAGCAAATTTTTGACAGCTGCCGCAGCCAAATTCCCTTTTTTGCGGGCGGCTTGAAACGGATTGTTATATTCTCTTATAAGAGGTTTATAGTGGTAATCTAGAGAGGGCCACTTGGACATATCTTACTCTTATAGTGGTCATCAGAAGGTAATCCTGTAGTAATGGGTTTTACTGTCAGTTCTTGTAATTCGATCTTGAAAACCATTTCTAGAGCGGAATAAAACTTGAAATGTTACTTGGGATAGAGTGCTTTGAAATGCGCGGCACGAGAGGCATCCGCAGGACTGTCAGGTTGGCCTCAATGGTCAAATGGCAGCGTGCGTGGGACAGTTCCACTAAGGGTAGATGGACACATAGGTTGATACCGGAGATAGGTACGTGGGTCAAGAGGCGCCATGGGGAAATCACTTTCCACCTGACCCAGGTCCTTACAGGCCATGGTTGCTTCAGACAGTACCTACACCCGTTCGGACACTCGGCCTCGCCCGAGTGTCCGGTGTGCGTTGGTTTATAGGAAACGGCGGAATACGTGTTGTTCGTGTGCCCGCGTTTTCGCACAATGCGTGACCACATGCTTGCCACATGTGGTCTGGACACTACCCCGGACAACCTAGTTCGGAGGATGTGTAAAGATGAAGTTGGCTGAAACGCCGTTTTATCGGCTATCGTCCAAATCGTCTCGGAGCTACACAGAAGGTGGCGCGAGGACTCGAGGGATGGCTAGTTCAGGCGCAAATAAGAGGTGGTCCAAGGGTTCGGAGTCGGCTTCATGGGTCATACCGGTGCCCTGTGGTCGAACTCGATCCTTTTATCGAGCAAGTGGCCGCGTGAAAAACAACATGGTATCGTCGCTTTCGCGGCGTCGGTCAACCGGGCGGGTTCCGAGCCCGAGGACGGAAAGGGGTCCTCGTCAAGGCTGGGGCAGGCGTAGGCACCGCGTCGGCAAGTCCCTCTGTGTGCTGGCGAATAGGCCCTATCGCAGAAAGGTCAATTTGGGGTGCACGCGGCATCATCATTCTTGATACCAGTCGTGCAGAGGGAAACAGGCGCGAAGTCGACCCTGCCCACCTTCCGAGGACATAGGGCGTGGTAAGGGCACCTGGAAAGCCGGCAATGCGCTGGCACGATACCTTGGTGTTCTTCTAAAAAAGCGAGTCACGATGTTCGATGCTGCAAGGACACGCAGCTAACCTCGAGGGTGCGTTATGCACTGGCCCCCCTTTGAAGCATTACTTTCTGGTTGTACCGAAGGGACGATGGGCTTGGCGGCAATGAAAACGGTTTAGTCGGGGATGCAGTCCTGCCTCCCTCATTGGAGGTGGCCCCTAACCCAGCACTTCCTGGTCAACCCAGGATGTCTGTTGAGCAGATTCCCCCTCCATTGTTTAGGAAGAAAAAAAAACACTCACACACACAGACATCACCTCAATTCGTTGAACTGAGTCGATTGGTATATAACACTATGGGTCTCCTGGCCTTCTATGAAAAGTTTGTTTTTGGAGCGATCATATAGCCTTTACGTATACTTAGTATACGAGAAAGGCAAAAAAGTATTTTGGCCTTAACTTCCGATCCCATAGTCCGATCTGGCCAATTTTCAATAGGAAATAATGGGACAGGATTCTGCGTCGAATACAACTTGTTGCGAGCAAATCGGTTAAGGATAAATGCCTGAAAAATGAGTGACATTTTTAAATCAATTTTTCTATAAAAGAGGGGTATTTTGGCCATAACTTCCGATCCCATAGTCCGATCTGACCAATTTTCAATAGGAAACAATGGTAGAGTATCCTGCGTCGAATGCAACTTGTTGCGAGTAAATCGGTTAAGGATAAGTACCTAAAAAATGAGTGACATTTTTTTTGGGTTGGTGCGCACAGACACACACACATACACACACACACACACACACACATACACACAGACATCACCTCAATTCGTCGAGCTGAGTCGATCGGTATATAACACTATGGGTCTCCGGGCCTTCTATAAAAAGTTTGTTTTTGGAGCGATCATATAGCCTTTACGTATACTTAGTATACGAGAAAGGCAAAAAGTATTTTGGCCATAACTTTCGATCCCATAGTCCGGTCTGGCCAATTTTCAATAGGAAACAATGAGAAACTTTTCTGCGTCGAATGCAACTTGTTGCGAGTAAATCTGTTAAGGATAAGTGCCCGAAAAATGAGTGACACTTTTTTACGCGATTATTCAGTAAAAAAAGTATTTTGGCCATAACTTCCGATTCCATAGTCCGATCTGACCAATTTTCAATAGGAAACAATGGGACATCATTCTGCGTCGAATGCATTTTGTTGCGAGTAAATCTGTTAAGGATAAGTGCCCGAAAAATGAGTGACACTTTTTCAAGCGATTATTCCGTAAAAAAAAGTATTTTGGCCTTAACTTCCGATCCCATAGTCCGATCTGGCCAATTTTCAATAGGAAACAATGGGACAGGATTCTGCGTCGAATACAACTTGTTGCGAGCAAATCGGTTAAGGATAAATGCCTGAAAAATAAGTAACATTTTTTAATCAATTTTTCTATAAAAGAGGGGTATTTTGGCCATAACTTCCGATCCCATAGTCCGATCTGACCAATTTTCAATAGGAAACAATGGTAGAGTATCTTGCGTTGAATGCAACTTGTTGCGAGTAAATCGGTTAAGGATAAGTACCTAAAAAATGAGTGACATTTTTTTTTTGGGTTGGTGCGCACAGACACACACACACATACACACACACACACACACACACACACACACAGGAGGTGGGAGCTCGGGACTTGTTCCTGGGCGCCAATGAAAAACCACCAGTTGGCGTTTCCTTCGGAAGACGACCGGGCCCTGGTACCAGTTCACTGGTTTCCAGCCAGCCCAAGCGGATTCTGCCTAGGGGACGTGGCGGAGGTTTGACAGTGGGATCTGTTGAATCTCTACAAAAAACCACAAGTCTATAAGCAGCTCTGTACAAGCGACCCGTGCCGCTTCCAAAGCACTTCAGCCCATCAACAGGAGTGCCAACCGACACATTAGGATCGATACCAGTAAGGTCCTAATTACGATATACTGGTTACGGCTTACGACAACGGACAGAATTTGGATAGTGGATTGGAAACGACGACATTGGGCTGACGGTCGTGCTGTTCTACTCCCTGAGTAAGGAAGGGTGACACCGGCTTGAAATGGCGAGTGGGCTAACAGTACGGCCGCCTCCGTCCCGATAAAAAAAATAGCAGTCCACCGAATACGTTCATTACTCGTCCACCAATCTTATTGGTGAGTACTAGGCTCGGTTGAGATTATCTCGATTGCGCGATCGGCTCTGAACACGGCCATATAAGTGCGCCCGTGTCAACCCTACCATGGACCTCACTGCTTGCAAAGACAATCCATGGATCATAAGCGACTACGTACGACGGGTGGAGATAACGGTTTGGAGGGGGACCCTATAGAATGAGTAATTCGACATACAACACAGAAGCAGATGCAGGAGCGGCGAACCCGTTCGCCAGTAGTGGGTTGGTGAGATCACCGCCACCAGCGACAGTAGTGCTACAGCAACAACAGCAGCAGCGGCCTGGGCAAAGTGAGTTAAACAAGCCCTCACAAAAGCCGAAAATAGTGGCAGCGAAGAAATTGGTAGAAGAGCTCCACACTTTCGTGGATGGGAGGAACAACGTCCATAAGGAGATTAAGGACATGGTTCACAAGATCCGGAAGGCGCTAGTATCGGCAGCGATTGAATTCGATGCAGCAGCGCTGAGGGCCGACGAAGCGGAGTGCGCATTAGCGCTGACTAAGGCTCCTGCTGTCTTAGCTCCGCCAGAACAGGGCCATATCGGCACAGTTCCGTTGTACTCCAAAAAGCAAGGGAAAGAGAAACTGGCTGGAGTGGGGAGTAGGCCAGAACCTCGCCTGGAGACGGGAGGCCAGGCGGACTCAAGCGGCAAACGCGGGATGACGCAGTCGAAGGAACAGACGCTACTTCACAGGGAGAAGGGTGGAGTACCGTAGTAGGCCAGAAGGAAAAAGAAATAGACAGTTGAAGCGAAAAGAGGCGAGAAACATGGAGCAGTACAAGAAAGGAAAGCCTCCGTTGCGTCAGAAACCGTCTAAGGGACAAGCCGTACTCGTCAAGGCCAAAGACGCTACGACGTATGCAGCGCTCCTGAAGAAGGTTAGAGAGGATCCGGAGCTGAGGGACTTAGGCGAGAACGTAGTAAGGACCAGGCGCACTCAAACCGGAGAGATGCTCTTCGAGCTAAAGAAGGACCCTACGGTTGATAGCTCGGTTATGCAAGAGCGTATTGCAAAATCGCTGGGCGCAGAGGCGGAAGTTAAATCCCTGACTCCAGAGATGGTAATAATGTGCAGGGATCTAGATGAGATCACGTCGGAAGAGGAGCTCAAGGATGCACTAAAGTCACAGTGTAATCTGGGTGAGGTGCAAATAACTATCCGAATAAGGAAAGCATACGGAGGCACACAAACAGCGATGATTCGTCTGCCAGTAACCGCTGCTAAAAAAGTTCTGGAGGTAGGCAAACTGACTGTTGGATGGTCAAAATGCCCATTGAAAGCCGCCCCGCCAGTGAACAAACAAATGGAGAGATGCTTCAAATGTTTGGGCTATGGACACCGGGCAGGAGCTTGCAAAGGTCCGGACAGATCCAACAAGTGTTGGAAATGCGGAGAAACAGGTCATTTTGCGAAAGACTGCACGCAAAGACCCAAGTGCATGCTTTGCACACCAGAGGACGGAAATGACCATCAGACGGGTTGCTACAAATGCCCTGTATATCAGAAGGCGATCGCAGGTCATCAGTAGTGGACATAATTCAGATTAATCTGAATCACTGCGATACCGCACAGCAACTGTTATGGCAGTCAACAACAGAAACGAGGTGTGACGTAGCGATAATTGCATAGCCGTATCGAGTTCCTCCTGATAACGGAAACTGGGTGGCTGATAGAACGGGAATGGCTGCAATACAAGTTATGGGCAGATTTCCTATCCAAGAAGTGGTAGAGAGTTCATGTGAGGGATTCGTGATCGTCAAAATCAGCGGCTTTTACGTATGCAGTTGCTATGCGCCTCCAAGATGGACAGTGGAGCAGTTTAGCCAGATGCTAGAGCGGTTAACCGACAACCTGATCGGACGAAGGCCGGTAATTATGGGGGGTGATTTCAATGCCTGGGCTGTGGAGTGGGGCAGCAGAGTCACCAATACGAGAGGGTATATTCTCCAGGAAGCTCTGGCGAAGCAAAATGTACGACTGTGCAATGAAGGATCCGTAAGCACATTTTGGAGAGACGGGAGGGAGTCTATTATCGATGTCACGTTCTGCAGTCCTTCGTTGATGGCGAACATGAACTGGAGAGTTAGCGAAGAGTACACCCATAGCGATCACCAGGCGATTCGCTATTGTATTGGGCGACGAAACCATGCGACAACACAGAGAAGAGTGACCGCTGAGCAGAAGTGGAAGACGAAAGCCTTCGACAAGGACCTCTTTATATAGGCACTTCGACCGGACAACAGTTTCGAGAACGACGATGCGGCTGAACTGATAAGAAGGATGGTAGCGGCTTGTGATGCCGCAATGCCGCGAAAACTGGAGCCTAGGAGCAATCGGCGTCCAGCCTACTGGTGGAACGAGAGGCTCAGTGCGCTTCGCGCTGCTTGTCTTAGATCCAGGAGGCGGGCACAGAGAGCGAGGACGGAACCAGAGAGAGAGGAGCGCAAGGCGGCGTTCCGGGAAGCTAGAACCGCATTGAAACGGGCAATCAAGATTAGCAAGTCAGATTGCTACAAAGAGCTATGCCGAGAAGCAGACGCCAATCCCTGGGGCGACGCGTATCGCGTTGTAATGGCGAAGATTAAAGGCCCGTCGACGCCAGCTGAAACGTGCCCATACATGCTGAAGGAAATCGTGGAGGGTCTCTTCCCGAAACACAATCCGACTTCGTGGCCACCGATACCGTACGGAGAAGAAGAAGCAATTTCCGAGGGTCGGCAAGTGTCCAATGATGAGCTGGCAGATGCTGCGAAGCGCCTGAAAATGAAGAAAGCACCCGGTCCAGATGAAATACCATACGTGGCTCTGAAAGCTGCAATTTTGGCATATCCGGATATGTTCAGAACGGTACTCCAGAAGTGCCTGGACGAGGGTAACTTTCCAGAAATGTGGAAGACCCAGAAGCTGGTACTGCTGCCAAAACCAGGAAAGCTGCCGACATACGGCCTCGTACAGGCCTATTTGCCTGATAGACACAGTTGGGAAACTTCTGGAGAGGATCATCCCAAACAGACTGACGAAGTGTATGGAGGGTGAGCGTGGACCGTCAAACATGCAGTTTGATTCCGCAAAGGAGTATCGACAGTGGATGCAATTCGCACTGTGCTCGAGAGTGCTGACAAAGCATCTAAACAGAAGCGAAGAGGAGATCGATACTGCGCAGTGGTTACGATAGACGTAAAGAACGCGTTTAACAGTGCCAGCTTTGAAGCCATTGCAGCTGCGCTGCATAGAATGCGGGTTCCTGAATATCTTTGCCGCATCCTGAAGAGCTACTTTGAGAGCAGAGTCCTGGTGTACGACACGAACGAAGGGAAAAAGTCGATGCGTGTTACAGCGGGTGTTCCTCAGGGCTCCATACTCGGCCCAACCCTGTGGAACTGCGGCTGCCTAGGAAAGTGAAAATCGTGGGTTTTGCGGACGACGTGTCATTAACAGTGATGGGCGAGACACTCAAAGAAGTGGAGGCCTCTGTGACAGAGGCAATAGCCACGATCCAGAGCTGGATGAATGGAGTTAAGCAACTGCAAGGCGATCCAGCGGATGGAAATCGTAGTCGGAGGACATGCGATTGCTTCGAAGCGATCACTGAAGCACCTGGGAATGATGATCGACGATCGGCTAAATTTCAACAGCCACGTTGACTACGCCTGTGAAAAGTCGGCGAAGGCAATGAACGCAATAGCGAGGATCATGCCAAACGTAGGCGGTCCAAGAAGCAGCAAGAGGCGTCTGCTAGCTAGTGTCTCGTCATCCATACTGCGGTATGGGGTTCCTGCCTGGGGCAAAGCACTGCAAAACCAAGTGGAACCGGGAAAAGCTGAAAAGTGTGTTCCGGCTGATGGCCATACGAGTTGCAAGTGCGTATAGAACGATATCGTCGGAGGCAGTATGCGTTATCGCCGGGATGGTACCCATTTGCATCACCCTGGCGGAAGAAATCGAGTGCTACCAGTGGAGAGAAACCGGAAACATGAGAAAGGTGGCGAAAATTCGTTCGATGGCGATGTGGCAGCAGAAGTGGGACAGTACTGATAAAGGAAGGTGGACCCACCGGCTCATTCCAAATCTGTCGACGTGGATGAACAGAAAGCATGGCGAAGTAAACTTCTACCTGACGCAGTTCCTGTCGGGCCACGGCTGCTTTCGGAACTATTTACATTGGTTCGGACACACAAACTTCCCGTTATGTCCAGAATGTGAGAATGTTGAAGAGACACCGGAGCATGTGGTGTTCGATTGTCCGCGGTTTGCGGAAAATTGTAGAAATGCCTGTCCCAAGGGGGGATGATATCGAAGAACGAATGTGTCACGAGGAAGACATGTGGAATT
Source organism: Armigeres subalbatus (assembly GCF_024139115.2). NCBI lineage: Eukaryota > Metazoa > Arthropoda > Insecta > Diptera > Culicidae > Armigeres > Armigeres subalbatus. The sequence continues at coordinate 239,363,362 of NC_085140.1, read as the reverse complement.
CGGTAAGCAGAGTCGTGACGCAAATACTGTCGCTGCAGCAGCGTAGATGGAGGCGAGATAAACGAATGAGTGCCAGTTCTGGAGAGTATTCAGCGCAATGAGCAGTGTTTGGCTTCGGGTCGTCGGGGCGTCGGTAAACCGGAAGTCTTCTGCCAACCGGAACCGTCGGATCAACCTCGGCACTCGAACAGCCAACCTGCTGAAGAAAGAAGAAGAAAGCGCTTTGGGTATGTAGGGCACCCGAAGACGAAGTCGGCGCAATGCGTGAAAGCGTCCCCTGCGATAGCCGCCGGTAGTCGGGGCACCACCAGTGCGGAAGTTTCCTTCACCGGAACTGGTGGACCACCCTCGACGCCGGGGAGTCAGGAGGATTCGAGTCAGGAAGTTCGGTGCATGGCCGTCGAGGGATCGAGACTACGTTGCAGTGGAGCAGTGGATTAGTCAGCCAGTCGGCGAACCAGCCTAAGCTTAGGGGCCGGAATTTTAGATGAAGTGCATGAGCACAGCCCCCGAAGTAGTCGCAGCATCCCGTGGTCCTGGGGATCGAGGCAAGGAGGATAAGGGACCCGGTTTATCCGGGAGGCACATTTTTAGCAGGTCGGGAGGAACCCATCCCTGTTCGCCTTCGAGCATAGTGTGGATGCTCGAGGTGTCTGTCGTGCAGATTTTTGATGGCCTTTAACACTTGTAAAACAAAAAAAAAAAACACACACACACACACACACACACACACACACACACACACACACACACACACTTGGGGGCAGCAGGGACTTTGTCCAAGGGCTTGACGACCCCTCCCCATGGCCACTGCGAGTTAGGGGGCCTGTCTAGGATGTGGTGGGGTTTGACAGTGGGCTCTGTTGAACCTCTATAAAAAGCTGCATGTGTCTGCAAGCAGGCCCTATCACAGCGACCGTGCGCCGCTCAAAGCACACAAGCCCAAGAGGAGTGCCAACCGGCACATCAAGATTCATACCAGTAAGATCCTGATTATGGTATACTGGTCACGGCAAACGACATTGGACGATTCTCGGTTTTTTGATAGGATTAGGCGTATATGGGCTGACAGTCGAGCTATTCTGTTTCCTGAGTAAAAAAGAGTGACATCTTTTTGAAACGGCAGGCAGGCTAATGGTTCGACTGCCTCCGTCCCGGTAAACAACCTGGCAGGCCTCCGGTAACGCTCAACACCTGTCACCTAGACTGGTGGGTAGTAGGTTCAGATGTAACATTCCTGATCTACGTCGATCCGGCTCTGAACACGGTGCTATAAGGCACCGGAGTCAACCCTTGCATGGACCTCACTGTTTACAAAGGCACCCATGGGATCACAAAAGGCGACTATCTACAACGGGTAGAGATAACGGCCCGGAGGGGGGACCCTTTTAACATGGAAACGAATACAAAAATCAACGAAGGAGCAGGCGGAGCGATTGTTTTCGCAAAGAGTGGGAAGCTGCAGCGATCTCCAGTGATGGCGCAGGCAGCACAGCAGTTTGGCCAAGACTTCTGAGAACCAGGCAGGCCAACAGGGGCTAGGTTCCGAGAATAGGTGTCCACACCAAAATCGGCAAGTAGTGTTATTCAGGAGGAACTACAACTTGGGAGGTCCAACCTGATGGAAGTGCGGAAGCGAGTCAACGAGCTTTTATGACTTCGTGAAGGACAAACACAATGTCCACACTAAGATAAAGGTTCTAGTGACGAGCATCAAATCCGCCGTTAAAGCTGCCGAGCACGAACAGAACGCGCTCAAAAAAGAGCTGAGGCAGCTGAAAAACGCTGAGAGAGGAAGCGGAGCATACAGCAGACACACAGCAGACACCAATGAGCATCCAAAATACTAGCACGGAGAAGCGAAGCAGGGAATCGCCAGGAGAGCAGTACGTCCTGAAGAAGCAGCGGAACGTGCACGATTGTGCTAACGTACTAAAGGATGGCGCCAAGAACGGTGAATGGCAAACCGTAGAAAGCCAGCGAGAGAAGAGGAAGAAGAAGAAGGTGACTGTGGAAAAGAAGATGGAACAGAAGAAGAAAGAAAACGTCGATCTCCTCAGGAGAGGGTCAAGGGCGACGCCCTGATCATCGAAGCGAGCGACAGGACGACGTATGCAGCAATCCTAAGGAAAGTAAGAGAAAACCCGGATCTCAAGGACTTGGGAGAGAAAGTAGTGAGGACTAGGCGTACCCAGAAGGGGGAGTTGCTGTTCGAGCTGAAGAAAGATCCAACAATCAAAAGCTCGGCCTTCCGGGAGCTCGCTGCCAATTCCTTGGGCAGTGAAGCAAACGTAAGAGCTCTTACACAGGAAGCAGTAGTCGAGTGCAGAGACCTGGACGAGATTACGTCGGAAGACGAACTGAGGGAGGCTCTTGTCTCACAATGTATGCTGAGTGAGGTGCAGATGACGATCCGGCTTAGGAAAGCGTACGGTGGTACACAAGTAGCAGCGATACGATTACCAGCAGTTGCTGCCAACAAAATGGTGGAGGTGGGCAAGGTGAAAGTCGGATGGTCGGTGTGCCCGTTGAGACTCACCCGCGGGTCACTAAAGAGATGGAGAGATGCTTCAAATGCATGGCGTTTGGACACCAGGCGCGAAACTGCAAAGGTCCGGATAGATCCGGTCTATGTAGAGAATGTGGCGGAGAAGAGCACGTTGCTAGGGACTGCACGAAGCAACCAAGATGCCTGCTCTGTAAACTGGAGGACGGAAACGACCATACGGGTGGCTTCCAATGCCATGTCTACAAGAAGGCGATGGCGGGTCAAGATTAAAGGAGATCATCCAGTTAAATCTCAATCATTACGACACCGCACAGCAGCTGTTGTGGCAGTCAACAACAGAAGCAATGTGCTACGTGGCCATTATTGCTGAGCCATACCGCATCCCTTCTGACAACGGCAACTGGGTGGCGGATGCTACGGGGATTGCGGCTATCCAAGTGATGGGCAGATTCCCTATCCAAGAGGTGGTAGACAGCTCTAACGAAGGTTTTGTTGTCGCCAAAATCAACGGGATCTTCGTGTGTAGCTGCTACGCACCCCCACGGTGGACTTTAGAGCAGTATAACAGGATGCTCGATGCACTCACGGAGAAGCTGATCGGCCTTAAACCCGCAATCATCGGAGGCGACTTCAATGCTTGGGCAGTGGATTGGGGGAGCAGGCTGACCAACGCCAGAGGTTACAGTTTGCTGGAGGCGCTTGCAAAGCTGGAAGTCAGACTGTGCAACGAAGGTACCGTTAGTACATTTCGCAGAGACAGCAGGGAGTCCATCATTGACGTGACGTTTTGCAGCCCGTCGCTGGTGAGAAACATGAACTGGAGAGTTTGTGAGGACTACACTCATAGTGATCACCAAGCTATCCGGTATAGTGTTGGAACACGGCTACCGACGACGCGGAGAGGGATAAGGACTACCGGGCGAAGATGGAAAACGAAGGACTTCGAGTTGACAGCGGCGCAATAAATCTGGAAGCAGATGAACTGACGGAAACGTTAGCGAGGGCTTGCGATGCGTCGATGCCAAGAAAACTGGAGCCATTAGACAGCCGACGCCCAAATTACTGGTGGAACGAATCTCTTGCCAATCTTCGTGCTGCCTGTCTCAGGGCCAGGAGACGTTTTCAGAGGGCAAGGTCTGAAACGGTAAGAGAAGAACGTAAGATAGTTTTCCGGGAAGCTAGAGCGGCTTTCAAACGGGAGATCAAAGTCAGCAAGTCCAACTGCTTCAAGCAGTTGTGCCTAGAAGCTCATGCTGATCCTGGGGCAATGCTTATCGGGTGGCAATAACGAAAATCAAGGGTCCAGCGACGCCAGCGGAGATGTGTCCGGACAAGCTGAAGATCATCGTGGACGGTCTTTTCCCGCAACATGATTCTACGATGTGGCCGCCTGCACCGTACGAAGATGAAGACCGTGTCACCATTGCAGGTATGCAAGTCTCCAACGACGAGCTATCATCAGTGGCGAAAGGTCTGAAGAAGAAGAAAGCTCCGGGTCCGGATGGAATTCCAAACGTGGCTTTAAAAACTGCGATACTGGCGTTTCCAGATTTGTTCAGGATGGTGCTGCAGAAATACCTAGCAGATGGTTACTTTCCGAATAAGTGGAAGATTCAGAAACTGGTGTTACTGCCGAAACCAGGAAAACCGTTGGGGAATCCAGCTTCGTATAGGCCCATATGCCTGCTGGATACACTGGGGAAGCTTCTGGAAAGGATTATCCTTAACAGGCTGACGCAGTTCACGGAGGGTGAGATCGGCTTGTCGGAGAAGCCGATGGATTCCGAAAAGACAGATCAACGGTGGATGCAATTAAGGTGGTCGTTGAAGTTGCAGAGAAAGCATCCAAGAAAAGAGGTGCGGCAATCGGTTCTGCGCCGTAGTAACAATTGACGTCAAAAACGCGTTCAACAGTGCCAGCTGGGAGGCCATCGCCGTCGCGCTGCATGGAATGCGGGTTCCTGGCTATTTGTGTAGAATCCTTAAGAGCTACTTCGAAAACCGGATTCTGGTCTACGATACGAACTCGGGGCAGAAGTCGATTAGGGTTACGGCGGGTGTTCCGCAAGGCTCCATACTTGGCCCAATGCTGTGGAACGTTATGTACAACGGAGTGCTAAAGCTGAAGTTGCCCAAAGGCGTGCAGATCTTCGGATTCGCGGATGATGTCGTTCTAACGATAACCGGAGAGTCGCTGGAAGAGGTAGATATGCTGGTGGCGGAGACGACCGACGCAGTTGAAAACTGGATGAAAGGGGTCAAGCTGCAGCTTGCTCACCACAAAACGGAAGTGATGCTGGTCAGCAACCCCCGAATCATACAGCGAATGCAGATTATCGTCGGAGAGCACGACATACCGTCCGTGCGGGCTTTGAGACATCTAGGAGTGATGATCGACGACCGTTTGAATTTCAACACCCATGTCGACTATTCCTGCGAGAAGGCGGCAAAGATGGTCAGTGCGCTTGCTAGGATCATGCCGAACGTTGGCGGACCGAGAGGCAGCTGTAGGCGTCTTCTGGCGACCGTATCATCCTCAATACTTAGGTACGGCGTTCCAGCCTGGGGAGCTGCGCTCAAGACGAAACGTAATCGCAGGAAGTTGAATAGCGTGTTTCGTCTAATGGCCATTCGAGTGGCGAGTGCGTACCGAACAATTTCGTCAGAGGCAGTTTGCGTTATCGCAGGGATGATTCCAATCTGCATAACCTTAGCAGAGGATATCGAGTGCTACCAACGGAGAGGTACCAGAAATGTGAGGGAGGCGATGAGACTGGACTCAATGGTGAAGTGGCAGCAGGAGTGGGACAATGCAGACAATGGAAGGTGGACCCACCGGCTCATCCCCAATGTGTCGACGTGGGTGAACAGGGAGCATGGAGAGGTGAACTTTCACCTCACTCAGTTCCTATCCGGACACGGTTGTTTCCGCCAATATCTGCACCGATGTGGCCATGCGTCATCGCCATTCTGCCCGGCGTGCATCAACGTAGAGGAGACTCCAGAGCACGTGTTATTCGATTGTCCGAGGTTTGCGGAAGCACGTAGAGGAATGCCTGCCCTAAGCGTGGACAACATCGCAGAGCGAATGTGTCACGATGAAGATACGTGGAATGTGGTAAGCAGAGTCGTGAGGCAAATATTGTCAGAGCTGCAGCGTAGATGGAGAAGGGACCAGCAAACAAGCGTCGGCTCGGAGGAAAATCCAGCATAGTGAGCAGTGTTGGCCTCGGGTCGTCGGGGCGCCGGTGAACCGGAAGTTTTCTGCCAACCGGAATCGTCGGACCGACTTCGGCACTCGATCAGTCAACCTGCTGAAGAAAGAAGAAAGAAGAAGGAAGTGCTTCGGGTATGTAGGGCACCGCCAGTGCGGACGTTATCCACCACCGGAACTGCCGGACCACCTCTGCAACCCGAAGACGAAGTCGGCGCAATGCGCGAAAGCGTCCCCTGCGATAGCCGCCGGTAGTCGGGGCACCATCAGTGCGGAAGTTTCCTTCACCGGAACTGGTGGACCACCCTCGACGCCGGGGGAAGTCAGGAGGATTCGAGTGAGGAAGTTTGCGGCACGACCGCCGAGGGATCGAGACAATGTAGCAGTGGATCTCAGCAAGCCAGTCGGCGAACCAGCCTAAGCTAGGGGCCGGAATTTTAGAAGAAGTGCATGAGCACAGCCCCCGAAGTAGTCGCAGCATCCAGTGGTCCTGGGGGATCGAGGCAAGGAGGATAAGGGACCCGGTTTATCCGGGAGGCACATTTTTAGCAGGTCGGGAGGAGCCCATCCCTGTTCGCCTTCGAGCATAGTGTGGATGCTCGAGGTGTCTGTCGCGCAGATTTTTGATGGCCTTTAACCCTTGTAAAAAAAAAACACACACACACACACACACACACACACACACACACACACACACACACACACACACACACACACACACACACACACACACACACACACATACACACAGACATCACCTCAATTCGTCGAGCTGAGTCGATCGGTATATAACACTATGGGTCTCCGGGCCTTCTATAAAAAGTTTGTTTTTGGAGCGATCATATAGCCTTTACGTATACTTAGTATACGAGAAAGGCAAAAAGTATTTTGGCGATAACTTCCGAACCCATAGTCTGGTCTGGTCATTTTTCAATAGGAAACAATGAGACAGGATTCTGCGTCGAATGCAACTTGTTGCGAGTAAATCGGTTGAGGATAAGTGCTCGAAAAATGAGTGACATATTTTTACGTGATTATTCCATAAAAAAAGTATTTTGGCCATAGTTTCCGATCCCATAGATCATGCCAATATTCAATAGGAAACAATGGGACACGATTCTGCGTCGAATGCAACTTGTTGCGACCAACTTGAGAATAAGTGCCCGAAAAACGAGTGACACTTTTTTACGCAATTATTCAGTAAAAAAAAGTATTTTGGCCATAACTTCCGATCCCATGGTCCGATCTGACCAATTTTCAATAGGAAACAATGAGACACTTTTCTGCGTCGAATGCAACTTGTTGCGAGTAAATCTGTTAAGGATAAGTGCCCGAAAAATGAGTGACACTTTTTCACGCGATTATTCCGTAAAAAAAGTATTTTGGCCATAACTTTCGATCCCATAGTCCGGTCTGGCCAATTTTCAATAGGAAACAATGAGAAACTTTTCTGCGTCGAATGCAACTTGTTGCGAGTAAATCGGTTGAGGATAAGTGCCCGAAAAATGAGTGACACTTTTCTACGTGATTATTCAGTAAAAAAAGTATTTTGGCCATAACTTTCGATCCCATAGTCCGATCTGACCAATTTTCAATAGGAAACAATGGGACATCATTCTGCGTCGAATGCAACTTGTTGCGAGTAAATCTGTTAAGGATAAGTGCCTGAAAATGAGTGACACTTTTTCACGCGATTATTCCGTAAAAAAGTGTTTTGGCCTTAACTTCCGATCCCATAGTCCGATCTGACCAATTTTCAATAGGAAACAATGGGACAGGATTCTGCGTCGCGTTGCGTTGAATGCATACAGCAAAGGGCAATACGCAAACAACGATACTGAATTCGTTCCAATTTGATCAGGTGGCAATCGACTGCTGAGAGGAAGCAGAAAGAGCCATACTCTAAAACAGAGAGAATAGTCGTTCTATAGAGTTTTATGAGGTCTTCCGGGTGAGCACCCCACCAGGTTCCGGAGATAGAACGTAGAAAATGGATCCTGTTCAAATACTCAACATGGAGTTTCCAAGTATATTTAGAATCAAACATAAGAGCTCATTTGTTCTGAGACCTAAACTATAATCTGTATATAACTAAGTAAAATCAACGATGTCTACATCCGATTGCTCTACCCCATCACATTATTGTTGCTTAGCTAATGAAAGGTCTCGACTCAGTAATTAAACTAGTCAACACATTGCCCCTCCATATACATAATCAAATCATTACGATCGACTGGCGAGTTAACTGGCTAAACAAGTGACTGCTTGGCTTGCGACAGATGTCCATTGCATTGATCCAACTGCATCCACACCCGAAATCGATGATGACCGTCAACATCCAACGCACCCGCCCCTACACTATCCACTTTCCTGGCGGCAACCCCACGTCATGCCATATTTACCCAAAACGACAGCCATCAAACCGCACAACGTGTGTTCCACCCGATATTATTACAAACATACGTGTGCTCGTCGACGAGTCATAACCCCTAAAACCAAACTTCCGAAGGAGCGCAGTTCGTAAAAGTAAAAGCTTTTATCGTAATTATCAGTTTTATGTTCGTTTTCATCGCATAAAAGTTTAATTTCGATTCCATAAACCCCGCAAAAATGGTCGTTAAACGGAACAGCTGAACGGCGTCAAAGAGGTTGGGGAGGGGGTTCTGAAAGAGGTGAGCGTGTTCGGACCAGTCGTTGAGTTTCGCTAAATTCTAATACACGTGATATATGTTTTGCAATGTAATAAATATGACTTACGAAGTTTTGTGCAAAGAGCAATGGCTTCGGGCGAAAAGGGTACTACCGATCCATTTCGTGAAATGGACCTTAACAAAACTGATTTATGAACAGTTAGTAGAATATTTTAAAGTTGTTTTTATTGACTGCCTTTAACGTCCCAAAATTATCAAGAAAAAATTGTAATTTTACAGAAGCTTCACGTCGGTGGAGGAAATAGGGAAGAGGCCTCAAACGCACACCCATCAATATCTTATATATAAAAATGAAAATGGTCTGTGTTCGTATCCGCATAACTCGAAAAACGGCTGGGTGGATTTTTTCATTTCTTCAACAGAAACATTCGTTATCGTTTCCGACGGGTTTATATGATATTTCCTTATGCGAAAATTACGGGTAAGATGGAGTAAATCGTGAAAAACTAAAATTAAGAATCGTATGGAAACTTTGCATGGGCAGTTCACATCGCGCATTTTCGCCTACTATGCAGGACAACGTCTGCCGGGTCAACTAGTCTAAGATAGAACTCAGGCATGATTGATTTTAAGCGAATGCCTTCCCGGTATTGTAGACAACCCTGTGTAGAAGAGCCATGGTGGGCTTTCTAGATTGGTAAGCATGTTGATTACCATGAAGAGGCATGTTATCCAAACAGTGATCATGAATGTGATGATCGATAATACGTTCTAAGCATTCCAGAAGAAATAAGGTCAGCTTGATGGGCCCAAAACTCTTTGATTCTTCATACGAAGCACGTTCTCCTTTAGGTATAAACTTTACAGTACCACCCCGCCAGGATATGGGTAAATACTCAATAGCAAAACTGCATACTAAAAGTTATTTCAAAACATGCTCAAAACCCCTCTGAAGAAAAATGCGATAGATCCCATCTTCCCCTGCAGATATGTAAGGAGCAAAACTGTTAAGTGCCCATTGAATCGATTCAGTAGTTTTAATTCTACGAGCTTGAGCCCAAAACCCATAGCTACATGAAAAGACATCAGGAACACCCGATGATTGTATATCGATTCATCCAAGGAAGTGCGTATCATAGTCCCTATGGAAGACAATCCAGACAGTCCAATGAGAAATTCCCAGCTGAATCTGGTACTGGACTAAGGATTCTATCGCACTGCTGTCAGAGTTCTCTCCTCTGTGGATTTGCGTTTCTCGCTGGCTAGCTAATTCAATTGGCGGTTTTCAGTTAAACACGTTACTAAACAATGTTGATCTACTAAAAGTAATCAAAACCCAAATTCAACCACCGTGCCGTAATAATGCCTGATTTTTTTTTAAATGTTCGAAAGTCTCTCCTAAAGTCTTTCCATTATTCCAACAGCTCTTCCACAAAAACCTCGGTCCGGAATCAGGAGTAGCCAAAGGTGTTCCCATTACCTTTATTTTCTGTTTTCCATCCCAAACTTTTCATTTACCATCAACCATGCCAATAATGGCTATAATCTCCGACGAGATCGTCAACATTTTTGTCTGCTGTGTGCAGTCGTCGTCCTTATCCCCGCTGGTGTCGCGCCATTCATTGACAGACAAAACTGTCGTTCAGACAGGATATTGAATAAAGAAGCAAGAGGGTGATTTGGAAAAATGATGTTGGCTTAGCTTCGGTTGTAAACATTTACACCACCGTCGTCACCGTGTGGTTTCGGTGTGTTTCTTTACAGGTTTTGGATGCAAGCCAATAATCAGCTCTGTATCAGCCTGCATGTAGGCAGCGTCGCCAAGTGCCATTGCGAGTGTGCTGAGTAACAACGTGGAGGAAAATGAATAGCTATCGCCAAAAAGAACATCGTTGAAGTATATTAAATGAGCGTAAAAAGAAAATTGAAAAAGAGAACCATGCTTTCTGAACTTTGAACTGTGTAGGGGACATCGCAATGAAGGATATTATGGGAGATAGTATCCTAATAATAATATAAAAATGAAGTCTATTGCGATGTTCTTCGATGATAGAAAATGGATAATTGTGCAAATGATCGACATAGACTGAGGATCGGAATCCCGACAACAATGATTTTAGCGTTAACGTATTGGAGTTGAGCTAAAGGATGGTAGATGTACCATGTAAATACTTTATTTTTAAAGCGACATAGTGACACGCAAGTCAATACTTCCAGAATATTTAACATTGGGCAGTAAGCGCCTTCAACAGAATGAATTCCGTGCATCAGTGTGGTAATTAATCCATGGACGTGGGAATGGGAATATCTCCTCCATCTAATTGCCTCTCAGCTCGGAAAATTTCCCCCATCTTCCCCTGTAGTCAACACAGATGATAAAATGTTTTTAATTTAACCCTTGATTCGGTAGATATTACTATGCCAAAACAAAGCTTTGATAGTATTGGTACAATAAAAACTTTCATATACTGTAGTAGTATTGGTGTCGTATTTATAAAAACAAAGAATATTAGTAGGTGGTTCAAAAACGACCCAGCACCACCACGCTTACTCGATTCCGTCCCATGCTCCGGAGTGTCCTCAAAAAACCGATTTGAACAAAAACTGGTTGAGCGCAAGCCGGTTCAAGTTTGTATGAAAACTAGAATGGGAAACTAAACCTTTTATTACACTGGCTACGGCGCTTTCCTTCCAAACGCTGGCGAAAAGAGAACCCACATAGCTGACTGTGGGCTTCGTGGCCGTGCGGTTAGCGACGCCAATCGTCCAGACGCATGTGCTAGGAAGTGTGGGTTCGATTCGGAAAATATTCGTGATCGAATATGCCGAATATGGGTGTTATATGCCCTGTACGTTGTCTCTAGGTGTTAAATGTTCAGTCTGTACGATCTCTGGTCGAAAACGGTGTCCTGTCTTTTTTTTAATGAAAGCAACATTCCAGAGACTTCAGTGAACGAAAACCGCACCGCAGGAAAGATCCATTGATTACGTAACGCAAATATAGCATTTTATACTCCACTCACCCTTATGTCACACTTTTTGTATGAAGTATCTGCCCCTGGTACGATAGTGTAGACTAGACTAGACTAGAAGTATCTGCCCCTGGTGCGATAGATATCACAGACAAATTCTAGGTATTTTGTTGAATTGAACGTTTCACTGATGCCTTATGAGAAGCCTAATTATCATGCGAAAGAATCGCAACCTCGATTAAAATCGACTCCCAACTATTAGAACGTCCATTCAATATGGATTGTCTATGGAGTTGAAGCTCTTAAATATTTCATCCAGTCATATGGTCTCCCCCCTCGCCATCGCCCAATGACGGAGTGCCAGAATCAGAATAATGTTAAAATTCAACCTCGCCATATCAACTGTCATACAAACATGAAACGACCTGCGCACGGTAAGCCTCTATTCAAACCAGCCCAAACCATTGGATGACACCCAAATTATAAATCATAATCAACTGTGGCGAAGCAAAATAATTTTTTGAGCCACCCTACTTATTAGTTTGCTGCTACCGGTGCCGGTGCACCGCGGTGTTTACATTCGCTGCGCGATCAGTTTTTAATCGTTTTTTTCGGGCAAAACTAGCAGTTTATACTAAGTTTTCGGTTCAAATAAGTGACTGATTTCAAAAAGTGGTGTTTAATTTGCATTCTATCAACATTTCGGGCTGCTCATGTGCGAGTGAGTAAAAACTTGATTTTTCCAATACCCTTTGAGAAGAAGTGAAGTGCAGTGGTGAACCCACCAAATCGCGAACGGCTATTAAATTGGCACGAAACTGCTGATTTATGCTACAATTCGAGCCGGAATACATAGGATTCATTGAAGAAACATGTTCATTATCACGGGAAGTAAGGAAATATGCTGTGAACAGGTTAGTAATTTGAATATTAAACTTTTGTTCGGTGCTGTTCGATGCATTCGAATGTAGGTGGGAGAGGAGTGCGGGAGGTGTGGGGTTGGCTCCTGGAAGGTCCGGTGCCATATTGGCTGCCATCGTGGTACTCTTCCAACTATGTCCTTAAAATGTTATCAACAGTGATATACTGAAAACGTTAGTATAGAATTTTGGAATAATGTTAGGCTACTTATCGACAAATGTATTTTTTTATCAAATTGATTCAATTTTAGTGTTGCTAATCTAAAGATAAATCAAATATCTAATTCGAAAAATCAAACTATTTCCGGCTAAAACGTATTTTAAAATTGAAGTATTGTATGCCTTGCCGGATGAAATCAAAAAACATTAGCCAGCCCCCATTTTGTTTTCACACTGCTGTCAAATGCGATTCAAACATGTTGTCTTTTACTTTTTAAGATTTTAAGATTTTAAGATTTAAGGTCGCATATCAGTCCTATCCTTAAGGGATTTCCTATTTATATGGGACAAATATGCGATTATGGGCAGTATGCTAGTCTTTATCAACCGCTTCTGTTTCAACTTTCAGGATCCTTACACAAGCAAAACACTATATATTTCGGATATACCCCGTTAGGCATAAGTACGTTAGGCATAATGGACGTTAGGAATAACGAACGTTTGGCATAATGTACGTTAGGCATAATGAACGTTAGGCATAAAAATGACCCAAAGAATAGCCTATGACATTAAGAAGGCAGAATTATGCCAAACGTCCGTTATGCCTAACGTCCATTATGCCTAACGTACTTATGCCTAACGTCCTTATGCCCAACGTCGCGGACCCATATATTTCATATGTATGATCCATACTGGAATATTGTAGCATTGTATGGTCGCCTTACTTAACCACACATAAAGAAAGAATAGAATCAGTACAAAAATAATTTCTACTATACGCTCGTCATTTCCTCTTCCATCTTATGAATCACGTTGCATGCTTATAAACATACAAACATTGAAACAGCGTCTAGAGTTTGCAACGGTTTCATTTGTTAACGATATAGTATCTCAACGTGTTGACTCAACTGAAATTTTGTCGAAATTAAATTTTACATACCTTCTCGGCTACTTCGACATAGGACTTTGTTTTTCACTAACCACCGCCGAACGAATTATGCCAAATTTGGACCTTTTAACCGAATGATGGCTGTTTATAATCAACACTGCGAAGCTAATGACTTAAAAATGTCTCGGCATAACATTAAACAATATTTTCAAAAAACAAACATAAGAAATTCAACAATTTAAATTCATAATTACCAAGGAATGTAATTGTCGCTGAAAAATGCAAAAACAAGCGACAAAAGAGAATAACGATAACTCTTTGTCCTCATCTGCAGACGATAAAGACATTGTTGCGTTCCATTTTATTTGCAACAAACATGGAGAGGTAATTGTTGTGAACTTTTCAAACTGCGATAACTTGTTTATTTTAGAAGTAAAACGCAAATCATGTCAACAGATGGTTAAGTTTATGTCTAATCTATGATAACTGATACTAATTTAACCAAAAACATCATCGAAAACCGACTACTTCTCAAAATGCGTGGCAGGCGATAATTGTCCTATTCTGTTGCAGTTTGGGACAAACGCTTATTGCGAGTTGAGTTTGTCCCAACATTTACAAGAGAGGATAATGTCGTTGTCATTGGCAATGTTGTTATTTTACATTCCTTGATAATTACAAACAACTTCAGCAAGAATTTTTTTTTTTATTGTATTTCATAATCTACTATAGCATTACGAAAGAAAAAAAAACATGTATATGTATTTGTACTAGTCTACGTAGGTTGACGAAATAAATAAATAAATAAATATATGCACTATCACAAAATCTTAGACACCTCCCTCATAAAGCCTGGGACGTCACTATTGAACGACCCCTCAGGGCCAATTAAAACCACAATCATAATGCTACGTTTACATAGGGTAAGTGAATTGAACAACTCATTAGAATTTGCCACAAGTTGAACATGTTTAACATTCTTTTCGTTCAAGTGAATAGAACGAAGCTGTTTTGACGTTCAATTCGAGCGACTTGCCTTGTATAAACATAGCATAAGCGGTTTTGCCTTTCTCGTATTTTAAGCTAAAGTGCCTATCAAACGGCACACTTCTTGTACATCAGTCTCAAAATTTATTATTTCCAGACATGAGAAGTGGATTTCTACTAATATTATACAGAAGCTAAATTTGATAGCGTATCACGCCTTTCCGAAACAAGGGTGGGTGGAACTGGGTGACCCATTTCAGATAATGGTAGCTCATATCGTAAAAATTATGCAAATCAACGCTGAAATTGAAATTCCAAGCTAGGAACCGACAGTCGACTTCAAGGACCAATGACCATTACGCAGTAAAAATTACTTAGAAAACAGCTCACCTAATAAAGTTCAATTTTCCAATCATTTACAAGCTTTTGCCTTATTAACTTTTCTGGCGGACAGAAGATTTACATCCAGTAATGGACATCCAATCGGACAAAGAGAAGCTCAGCGAGAAGGATCTTAAAACCGAGCAGAACGAAATCAGATTACCACTTCATCATTCCATCAAACGCTCGGGTTCGTCTGGACGAGGTCTCTCACAATTTGGATGGCCGTGGTGAGTGTAAAGAGATTCGGACAGATTCAATTTGAGAGGCTGCATAAACCAAATAAGACCCTGGCCGAAACCACAATGCAATGGAGCCGATGACTGGAGATGAGTTTTGTTGCTTAGCTCTAAGGTGCCCGTAGCCCAACAACGGACGGCACAGTGTAGCATAAATCAACTCCACTCCAGATTAATTATTCAGTACTGACCGCATGGAATAATTCATCGGACGGCCATGGTGAAGAGCAGTGCTAGGTGAATATCAATTTCGCTTCGAGCTCGTCCAGTGAGAGTGTACTTGTGTGTGAAAAGGCTCCATTACAGGTCAGGGTCCGGAACTGTGGAACGAAAGTCGCAAGTGTAATAAATTCAAAATTCAATAAACAAACGCACTTATTTTGCGATGAGAAACTTACATTTTTGCGCTTTCACGTATGGTGGAGTTTTGAATAGTGTATTTTCGGTTAGCATCAATATTGTAGCGAATGCGATGATGAATTGCACAAAGTTTGTTTTTTTTTTCGTAATGCATGTTTTTGCCACTGAAGGCATAACTGTCCCATATTGAAATGGATTTCATAACAATATGGGACAGTTTGCTACAGTTGGCAGAATCTAATATCAACAGAAGATTATCATTGCTGTTACTTGATTTCGAAAACTGGTTAGCCTATGATCCATTTAATATCTTAAGATGTCGGTTGGATGATACTAGAGAGGAGAGCTTTGGTTATGGGCACCCTCAAGTATTTTTTTTGTCAGAAAACAGAAGCTGTCATTTTGACAACTATCAATTGTTGTCTTGTACACAGTCAGTGTTTCAGTGGTTCTATCTGCCTTTTCGTTTATTTCTTAAACATCTGGCGCAAATTGAGTTTTAGGTCACGTGGATTCAACTCACGTGGAACTGGTGCGGCTTCAATGTTTATCAATGCGGATTAAGCATACGCGGTATTTCGGAAAATTTCGTGTCAGGTGGTTCGAAACGAAATTCCGCGGAATTTGAGCGTGGCAAATCTGATTTCTTGATTTCGTTTCGTTTCGTAAAATTACAAAATTTCGCTAGAAAAACTATTTCTAACGAAATTCAACGGAATTCCGTGGAATTTCGAAAGAAATTTAATCTTAAACCATACTTTATATTATCAAAAATTTTGGCTGCGCCGCTGAACAAAATCGTAACGTTGTTTTCAAAACTTTAGGTTATACAATTTTCCTATTAACGCTTACTAAGTCGCTTAATAACTACACTTGTAACTCAAAGCTAGTGTGGGAATGCATTCTGGCTTTGAAAAACTTATCCATACGCAATCGAGTCTACCTATATTGGATCCCAGGACATACGGGTCTAGAGGGAAACGAGATTGCTGATGAGCTAGCCAGGAATGGATCTAATGAAAGGTTCATTGGCCCTGAGCCCTTCTGCAGGATCTCAGACTGCTCTGTAAAAATGGAACTGAACAAATATATGGTCAGTCAAATCACATCAAACTGGAATGCACTTCCCCATACGAGCCAATCCAAAAGGCTCGTAACGATTAACCCCAAGAAAACCCAACAACTATTAGGTCTCAACAAAAGGGGTCTCAACATCTACACCGGTCTAATAACTGGACACTGCCCCTGCAGATACCATCTACAAAAGATCGGAGCAATCCAAACCTCAAATTGCCGCTTCTGTGACGAGGAGAGAGAAACATCAGAACACATCCTCTGCTATTGCAGTGTACTTACCCAACGTAGGTTCAAAGTTCTCAGCAAGCCCTTTTTAGGGCCTGCTGACATATGGATCTTATCCCCCAAGGACGTGGTTGGCTTCATAAAGCTAGTCTCGCCAGAATGGGGGAGTCACATACTGTAACTCAGGATCTTTATTCATCAATAATAGATGGTCTTGAGTTCAGTCGATACCAAGGTATCTCAGTGACAAACATGTTACTGATTTAACTTGCGTATTTCACAGCAAAAGGGTATATCACAATAGTCCTAAAATCTGGACGCAGTGATCTTCACCCGACAAACGAGGAAAAAAAAAACGCTTACTACATAACCCTATTATTAGTCGACAAATTCATATGTAGTTTTCTTCTATATGAATGCGGAGACGATCGTGTGGATGCTCGTCATGGGAGTGTGCAATCGATCGTGTTGTCAGCTAGTGTGGGAGAACGTAAAGTGATAAAACTTATGTCTGCATCGAAGAGCACATAATTATTTAGTGCGGAATCGATCGTATTGTAGAAGATTATTAAACAAAGCACATTGATCTTGCAATGGATTGATTTGAAACACAGTTTTCGTCTTCTTGTTTTCAAAATAACTTCGTTTCCAATAAATATTTTGTCGCTTACCAAGGGGTTTCACACGAATTACCTTCTAAACTAACCATAACGATTTCTTTCCCTGAAGCGCTCACGGAGATGCAAAAGCATTCCTCGGTCTCTTGTAATGAGTGTTAAAATTACTTACTTACTTGATGGGCTACAGCTCTTCGATGAACCTACGCCGAATGGAGTATCCTTCTCCACTGGAATCAATCCTTGGCCAATCGCTTTCAGTCGCCCTGAACATTGAGCGCCCCAGGTCCTTTTCAACTGCAAAACGCCATCGTGTACGCGGCCTTCCACGAAGCCTGCGGCCTCTTCCGGGTTCTCTACTAAATATTATCTTCGCTTGACGTTCTTCCGGCATACGAACAACGTGACCAGCCCACCGTAGTCTGCCGTGTTGTATAAGCTTAATAATATCCAGCCCTTTATATACCTGGTACAATTCGTGATTCATGCGACGCCGCCAGATACCGTTCTCCTGTTTACCGCCGAGTATTGTCCGCAGCACCTTACGCTCAAACACTCCGAGAGCTCTCCGATCAGCCTCCTTTAACGTCCATGTTTCATGGCCGTATAAAGCCACCGGAAGAATCAGAGTAGTATACAGCGCGAGTTTAGTTTTCGTTTGCAGACTATGGGACTTAAGCTGGTTACGAAGTCCGTAATAAGCCCTATTTGCAGCTGCAATACGCCTTTTCACCTCGCGGGTAACATCATTATCGCACGTCACTAATGTTCCAAGATACACAAATTCTTCTACCACTTCAAATTTTTCACCATCCAGCACTATTTCGCTACCACCACCACTAATGAACCCACGTTGATTGCCAGCGACCATGTACTTCTTTTTGCTGGTGTTGATCGTGAGTCCAATCCTCGCTGTCTTCCTCTTAAAAGGCGCAAAGACTCTTCCACGGCACGGCGATCAATTCCGATAATATCGATATCGTCCGCAAATCCCAGGAGCATATGCGATTTTGTGATAATGGTACCGCTTCTTTGCACACCAGCTCTCCTAATCGCTCCCTCGAGCGCTATATTGAACAGTAGGTTCGAGAGTGCATCACCCTGCTTCAATCCATCTAAGGTAACAAATGACGTCGATATTTCATCCGCAACCCTTACACTTGATTTCGATCCGTCCAACGTTATACGAATCAGCCGTATCAGTTTCGCCGGAAAACCATGTTCAAGCATAATTTGCCATAATTCATTCCGTTTCACTGAATCGTACGCCGCCTTGAAATCAATAAACAGATGATGTGTCTGCAAGTTGTACTCCCGGAATTTATCAAGGATTTGTCTCAGGGTAAACATTTGATCCGTCGTTGATCGGCCCTCACGAAAACCTGCTTGGTATTCGCCGACGAAGGACTCTTCAAGCGGTCTCAATCTGTTGAACAGAATACGGGACATAATTTTGTACGCCGAATTAAGGAGGGTTATTCCTCGGTAATTGGCGCACTCCAGTCTGTGCCCTTTCTTAAAGAGAGGGCAAATGAGGCCGTCTAACCAGCTAGCAGGCATTTCCTCGTCTTCCCATATTTTCGACATAATATGGTGCAGAACTTCATAAAGCTGCTCACTGCCATGTTTGAGAAGTTCAGCCGGGAGCTGGTCCTTCCCCGCAGCCTTATTGTTTTTCAGCTCTTTGACAGCTTTTTTAACCTCATCTAGTGTAGGTGACTCCACAGCTTGTCCATCGTCGCTAATATTTATTCTGTTCACCGATGCACCGTCACTTCCTGTTAAAATTATAATTGTTATAATTGACTAAAAGCACGTGACCAGCATCATTATTGGAAACCTGAAGCAAGTAGGTATACAATAAGAATAACTTTTTGCAATTCCTGATCATAATACCTGGGTTACAGTGGTCATTTTAGTTATAAACGGCCTACTCGTCCATACCAACAGAATAGGTGCTTAAATGACCATTATGCAACACAAATGGGTTAGATAATATTCATTATAGCACTCATTTGGGTGCTATAATGAAAAACCTACATTGGGACAGTAGTTACTTGACTACATTTAGCTGAATTAGTTTGGGTGAGTGTTTAAATAGTGTACTGTAAGCGTCTCGTAATAAATGAAATGGTTTGTTGGACATAACATCACAATTTTCCAAAGGCAATTGTATTCATCGCTTCATAGCTTTTCAAGCTATGCAATTTGGCACGATAAGATGGAATCTTATTGTTCTCTGCCGCAACATAATTTATTGGCATGAGTGATCATGTGGAGTAAATTCGATTGAACAATTTTGGTATAGATTTATCATATCAAAGCCCATTTTTCGTCATTGCAAAAATAGCGTGTGCAACTCGTTTGCAAAACTCGTTTTTTCAGCACTCGTAGTATTTATCCAACTCGACAAGCCTCGTTGGATAAACGTACAACTCGTGCTGAAAAAATCATCTTTTTGCAACTAGTTGCACAAACTACTATTTTGTATCCCAAGAATTTTATTTAATTAGTGAGCTGTGCATATTTGCGGTTTCACGGCCAATCATGATTAGCAACTACGATGTGTAAGTTAATCAAAGTAATAAGCTCTTTTTGACTTTTTGCACAATATGTAAGGAACATTGCAGATTTGTGGGCATTTCTAGATCTTCGCATGGAATCTGCAAAAAAAAAAACCAGAACGTGTTGAAAGATCATTAAAATTTCTGAAAGTTCTTTGCTTAAGATTGCTTCCAGCTCATACTGACCATAACAGCTGTTCTCATATGCCAAGGACACACAGACAATAGCTCAATTGTAGAGCTGATTGTATATAAGACTATGGGTCTGTGAATTTCAATCGGTAATACATATCTTCGTGCATTTCAGAAAGGTGCACAGGATTCTTCTAGTGAGCAAATGTATTCTATATATACAGTATATGTAGACGAAGAATAAGAAGGAATACATTTTGGCTGATACGATCTTTTAAATGTTGGTCTAGTAATATCGATTCTCTATCTGCGTATACGCCTGGCAGATGTGGATACATAATTGAGTATCCCACTAAATAAAAATAAATCTAAGCATTCATTTTCTAATTTTGTCTAAGTCAGTACTTGATCCACGCTTACAAGACAATATGAAGTATGTTTCAGCATAATGAACTAAGTGAATTAAGGTTTTAAAAAAATTGAATCTGTATATGAAAAATCCCACAATTTCTTTATTTTTATATAGAGGGAGATACCCCGCGCCGGACACCTCCCAACACCGGACACTTCTCAAAACGATACTTGCAGAGGTCTTTCCACCATCTAATGTAGTGCAAAGGAAAGCTTTTTCAAAGTCCTTTACCTGTAGGAAAAAATTGATCTTTAGGTTGAAAGCTTTGTTCAAAATTTAGGATTTAAAAAAAATGGTCAAAATTTCCTTGTATTACCTACCTTTCTTTAGAAGGTTTGAATCAACAAGATCAAATTCGATAGGAAGAATTCTAATCATGTAGAGATGATTCATATCAGCCATATTTTGAATAACGATCATGATTTGTTATAGTATCAGGAAACCACAGAAATAAGTAGAACAAAAATTTGAAGATGAGATGGCATTCGAAGAAGGTGAGAATTCGGAGTAGGATGTAATAAATTTAGCTGGAGAGTCGAATAAGCTCTATTAACGCATTTAAATATCCACAACTCAAAGCAAGTGAAAAATATTGCTATTCTAAATGATGTTTCTACTCATATAATAGCAACTTCGTTATATTTGAACATGATGCAAAAGTGTCCGGTACTAGGGTACGCTTTTCTGAAAGGTGAAATTTTCCACCAAAATTCATCAATCAAATACATTGTCGCAAAACGTGTTCAAATGCTCATGTATAGTTTGTATGATTAATCAATGATCATATTTTTTGTATACGGTATACCAGTTAACATAATCTGTATAGCTGGTAAGATTTTCGTTAAATGGCTTATGTGTCCGCCACTGGGGGATCTCCCCTCACTTACTGATATAAAACTGATTTAAATTGAGCAGATTCGGGAGCACACGCTCCACGATGAATTCGTTTGAAGCGGCACAAACACTGGGGTATTGTCTTCTCGCCAATGGTATATACGGCGAGAATGTGGCGATTTATCACAGATTGTCTTTTCTGTTATTGTAACTCTTTTGGTCGCAAAACAGTTATTCGACTTCAAAAAAGTGAAATCAGAATTGGGTACATAATGTTAAACCAATTTTATAAAAATTCCGCGGAAAAAAAATGAAATTTCGTTTCGTTTCGAAAAATTTCGAATTAAATGAACGTTGATTTCGTATCGTTTCGAAGTCACGAAAGAAATCTTTATTTCGTTTCGATCCGAATCAACATAGACATTTTAAATTTCGTTTCATTTCGTTTCGTTAGGAAAAAGTGTGTTATCGCATATCCTTAATGCGGATGCCTTCATCACAAGTAGCGTACGTTTCAAGCGCAGATTTAGGTTGCATTCAAAAAGTTGCGTTTGTCGCCCCTAAAAATCATTTTGGATGGTAATGGTGTCCATCTGTTTTTGTTTTGATTTTGCAATGAAATTCCCGCGTTTTTAAAAAAGAAAAAATATTTGTAGTGGTTTTCCCCTGGTATCCCGGGATTTTCAGTATTTCAAAATATATTTCCCGGGATTCGGGATATTCGAAATTTTGTAAATCTCGGGATTTTTATATGGACCCCCTCTTGGAAAAAAAAATGAAAATCGATTTTTTTTTTCAGAAGTTTCTACAATGCATTCAAATTAACGCAAGCATTAATTCCATGTACAGTTTACCGTATGTATTGGAATATGCACAAATTGCATTAAACCAAAATCGCATGCCCTTGTATTACACTCAGGCAAATGAACATACGAAATACATAAGGCAAAAATTATGAATCTACAAGATTGCTGAAATTGGTTGAAACATAAGTCCCTCATGCTTTTCATATTGAGCGCTTTAGACTTCATTATTGGGACGTATGTTGTTAATCGTTGCATGTAATGAATTTCATAAGGCACCTTTTGGTACTTTGTTCAAAGCTAAAATGAAAAAAATCAATGCATTTTATGAAAAACATCATGCTCATTTTATTTACCCTAATCGGAAGGAAGAAGCTTCTGTCAAGAGAATCATGCTTTCACATATTGCAAAGTATTCAAGTCGTGCGGCTGAATTTGACATCGAGGCGGTTTGAAGAAAAGATAAAGTGGAAGTGTTCTCAAAGTGTCAGCGGTGAATAACATAAGTGTTCAACGGTGAAATAACAAATGCAGCTACATGTGCAAAGTATCAGTTTTAATTCGTATAAGATAAATAAATTTTTCTTCGAATGTAGATTTTGAAACGCGTCCGACACCGCTCACTTATTCATACCCCCTCGATGTCCTCGATTAAGCCAAATTTGAAATCACGCATAACCATGAATGAATCAAATTTAATATTTAATTTTCTGCTATTAAGCACATGGTCTAAATTCGAGAAAATTTTCAATATACACTGGATTTTGTTTTTACGCGATTTATATTTTCTCAATTTTCCACTCATCCTAAATGTTAAACGTATATTATTTATCATGTGATTTTCCTTTGATTTATTCTGGATTTTTGAAACTTGTTGCGATGATTTTGGTGGCAAATTAAAGTCACACGATCAAAAATACGAGCCAAAAAATCGTGTAAAAACAGAATCCTGTGTACTCAATTTAGGAATTCATAATGAAGCATTATGGATCGATAATATATTGGAAAATGCAATAGTAAATTTATGAATTCGCATTATGAATTCATTAAGATATTTCATAAGAATTGCGAAATTCATAAGGCGTGATTATGGGCTCCAAATGCTACTTCTGGAATTCATAAGGTAGAGGTTATGGATTTATTCATGTCTAGCGTACAGCGTTCATAATGGAACGTACACAGGGTCAAGCAGTTTGACCAACATTGACTCCACTTCTCGTTTATTCAAACATCCATCAAGTTTTACCAACAGCGGCACGAACAATCAATTTATTCGACCAACAATATCACTCACGAACGACCGAACCGCCAACTTGAGCACCAACCATCAAAAAATATATAAGGGCTTGTGCAACTTCACTACAAATGCTCAAACATGTTCGGCGAACCTTGACTACACCCCCGACAACTCAAACCAAAATCAAACCGTTTTAATTTTTTCCAACCGAGCCGCCAACTGTCAAATGGTTGTTCGAACAACTTCACACACGTTCAACAAAGCAGCAACTGAAGCGTTTTCTGGGGGGCGGAGTCAATGTTCGTCAAACTGCTTGACTGGTGTGTACGTTGCATAATGCTTCATTGTGATTTCATAAATCAGACTTAAGAAAATGTTAGGTTTTGTATTGACCATGAAAATTTATTTCATAATGAGTCCTTTTGAATTTTAAACCCAAAACTTGTGGCAAATTTCCAAAAGGCAGAGTTATGATATTCGATAGCCAATTTGCCT
>NC_085140.1:239228399-239339655 GCF_024139115.2 Armigeres subalbatus | reverse complement strand
TAAAAAAGTTATGTCTTGTCTATATTGAACCTATTTTTATACATACTCTCACCGAGAAATGAATCGCTGTATATTTGCATACAAAAAAACAGATGGTGAACCGAAACCCACTACCACGGTTAGCACTTCTTGGCTGACGTGCTTACCCTCTAGACTATAATATATCAAATGAGAGCATTAGTAACCAAAGACAATCATAGTCTACACGGAAGAAATAAACTACCCAATAGTGAGTTCAATTCACCCAACCTCGAACATCCGTACGAGAAGCCAAAATTGAGTAAATGGGTCGAAGTAGTTTTCCTTTACTCTTATGTTAAAAAAGTACCCAACGGAAAAATTATTTACCCAAATGGAGGTTTATTTCACTCGATTTCGACCTCAGGTAATAAAACTCAAAATTGGCTTCCCGTATTGAACTGTGAAAGGTGGGCTAAGATTAGTAGATCCCGAAGCACAATGTAAAGCTCTGTTTATTAGAAACATATTGTATAATGTAGATACCCATGGAAATATGCTAGAAGAAACCTATTTATTGAACTTTGACCAACTTCAGAAATTGTCTCGTAATGCTAGAGAATGGATTGAAACAAGTAAATACTTAAATTTTTTTTTTTTTTTAGATTCTTTATTAAAGTGTTTTTTTAATTTTAAAATTAAGTTCAACACTTGCTGAAAGGGAACTTGAGGAGTTCCCTTTGCGGGCCAACCTAGGGTCCCGCCGATGGTAGTATAGCAGAGCTATGTTGAAAGGAGGGCCGGCCAGTGAGGCCGCCCTGCGTGCCAACCAAGGGCATCGCCAGTTGGTGTAATGTTTTTTCTGAACTAATTCTAACACATTAAAAAATCAACTTAAAAATACAGTAGGAAATACAAAAACACAGTTAAGAACAATTAAGAATTAAAATGGTGACAAACTACATAAAACGAGTTAAAAACGGGTGTTCCGATGTGCCTGGGTCTTAGGTGTAGGCCAGATCTGTAAAAGTTGGCGTTTGCTCAGCATTCCTACGAGTCCTGTAGTCCAGGGATTTCTGCTGGGAGATCCTGTTGAAGTTTAGCAGTCTCAAGATGTCCTGCTGTGGTTTGCAATGCGCTGTTCTCCGGTGGTGATTTTGCTTCCGAGGGACTGAAGTAATGGTGAGGCCCTAATCCAATAACCTCCTCGTCTAAGTTGCCAATTTTAAACAGAAAACCTTTTAATTTTTCGACCTTTCTTACGTTTAAAGGTTCAGAACGCCACCTAGTGGTTGCGGCGATATTCGGAATCCGAAAAATAAATACTTAAAAGATAATTTTAATCTATCCACAACTAAGCTGTTATATGATTATTTTCTTGCACAGTCCTTCCAGCCTCCCAAAGTTGAAATTGATTATGATGCTAACTGGAATATCATTTGGGAAAATCTTAGCCAAAGTTTTTTAACTCTTGAGGACAGATCCAATACTTATTTATTCTTGAATGACATGATTAGTAACAAAGAAAAATTAAAGGCTTACAATATTGGTAACCTGGCATCATCGGATTGCACTAAATGCGGATTTGCTGATTCCAATACACACAGATTAAAAACTTGCACCGAAGCCAGAAAAATTTGGGATTGGTGCAGCGATGTTATCCGTAGTCGTTTAAAAATGAGAATAAATGATATTGAGGATATCCTGCAGTTTGAAATCAAAAAGAATAAAAAAGAGCATAAGGCAGCACTATGGCTTGCTTGGTAGTCCAGGGGCAATCCTTATTTACATTTAAAAAAACATTAGGGAGTTGAGATGGAATAATCGTTTAGCGTTTAAAAATAATTTCGGTACATGCTTAAATATTTGTTGACCGTTCCAGTTAAGCCTTTGTTTAGTATTAGTCGAACGAACTCTGTAATTATAGTATGTCATAAATAAAGCAAAAAAAAAAAAAAAAACTGCCGTAGTTGGATTGTTTCGCTCTTTTGTTTTTGACAACAGAAGAGTGGATGACAGAGAAGAGAAAAAATAACTTAAAAGTAAGTTTAAAAAACTCAACGCTGGGTACTTTTTTTCTTCCGTGTACGTTATTTGTTATGTGATAATTATCAAATAAACTCAAGTACCTAGTTGGGTAACAGAGATAGCAATGGCTGATTTTAGTATATTATTAGCAATATGCTTATAGTGTCCTTTTCCGTCATCAAGCTGAACGGAATCGGGAAGGTTGTGTGAGTCAGTTGTATTGCTGTTTATGATTCAAATACTTGTTCCTGGAGGTGTCATCGTGAGTAGTTTAGATGTAGGGTAAGACGGGTATAATGCGCCCCACCTGGCCAAAACGCCCCCCTTCGATTTCTAGAAAACTATAACTAATTAAGGGTAAAAATCAGCTGGTACCTATAAGTATTTGTAAACCCATTATACTATGTGAATGTGGAAGTATTTTTGTATCACACAATCAAAATAATAGCAAAATACCTACAAAAAGTTACAGTTTTGATGTAACTTTTCATGTTTGTTTGCTCATCATTCTGGAGCGACTCTAGCATACTGTCCGCAAAACTTGCACTGGTACACTCAGTTGGGCAACAAAATAACTTATCTCAGTGGTTAATATGATTTAATATTGCTTCCATCTTAAAAAATGTAACTATTTTCGAAAACATGTTTCACTGGCCAAAACGCCCCAGTGTAGGCAGGACGATATGCCCTTGCCAACTGGACACAAGCGCAGCGAGCCTGCAGCAGTTGCTTCCAAAATGTATGGAAAATATTGAAATGTAATTCACACCTGCTTAAATGGACCTAGGTGGGTTTTTAATGTCAAGCTCATAAGGATTTGTAACCTTTTTATTGTGGGATTGATAAAATACTAATGAAGGGCTATGAAACGTCTTTGGTTGAGGTGGGGCGTATTGCCCAGGCACTTTTTGAAATTCATTTTTTCACGACTTTTCAAAAAAGCTTTATTACGTGTTATCTGTAATATTTTTATATGACTACTCACGGACAATGCATTTGCGACTTCCTGGACTACCAAATAACACAAAGTATAGATTGCGTTGAACAGTAAAAAGTTATCAAGGAGTTTCCTTAGGGGGGCATATTATACCGTCTTACCCTATCGTGCAAACCCAAATAAATCGAAATACAGTGAGCTGAGTGAACAAATATGTATAGCATTGTCTGATTGGTTTGGATGCGAGGTTTGAAACAACCTGCCTTATACAATGGATGTCAAAAATTTTTGTTTTGGGTGAATAGATTCTCATTACACTTCGAAATGCACGAGAAAGACACTATCAATGCTAGGCGGATTATTCTGTTTATTTTTTAATAAATACTATATGGTGAAACAGTACGTAATCAAAAAATAAATATCATGCGTGAGCCTTGCCAATTGTTAGGCATGATTTTTTTGGAATTACAGGTCGATTGCTCGATGGGATTGACAAAAATGACGAGAAGGGAAAAGGTTTGAAAATGGCCTCACGTTTGACATATGAGGAAGTTGACATCCTTAGTGGAAACAAATTAGATGATATGAAAGTAGCAGATTCCTATAAGGTACACTGGGGGAAGTGGAAAAGGAAAAATCGATAGTACATGTTTGACTCAGTGTAAAACTAGTTTAAATGGTTTAAATGCGTTCAATCAAAATGGGCTATCAAAAACAATCAATTTTGCACCAACTGTGCGGTAATTCATACCGTTTTCGTCGCTTGAAATTTATGGAAATAGATTTTAAAATTGGGAGTTCTTTTTCCACTTACCCTAGTGGGATGGGGTAAGTGGAAAACGCATGTTACCTTGACCTTCAATAGTGATGAGTAGTTACATATAACTAAAATCAATACGATAATTGCTCTGAGTATCTTTTGTGGAATAATTTCATTACCTTAACGGAATAGATCCTCAAGGAATTCTCGTAATAGCTAGGGGAGGGCTGGTTTTGCATTCTCGAGCACTAAGTCTACGTAAAGTCTATATGTTCGCCCCAAAGATGAATTTTTTAAAGGAAAATGGGACTTTCAGGGTTATAAACTAATCAACTTAGTTTAACGAATTGAGATGATGTCTGTATGTGCGTATTTGTATGTATGTATGTGCGCGAAGCACGTACAAAATTATCAGCTATTCTGAAGCACTTGTTCTTAACCAATTTGTTCGCAAAAAAATTGCAAAAATTATCAGCTATTCTGAAGCACTTGTTCTTAACCAATTTGTTCGCAAAAAAATTGGCGAAACTTGTTATGAATAAAAATTAATGTGAATTATACAATATATTTACCTATCAGTGCTATTTTTAACTTTCTTATACATTTTTTTCATATGTAAAACATTTGAAAGGCATCAATACCGATAGATGGATTAATCAGGCATTTTCTCATTTATATGAGTCCAATCACCACTGGAATCACATTGATAACAAAGAAGGAACATATTAAGATTCACTGCTATCAAAATAAACCCTGAAGGGAAGAAAAAAATTGCGTAATTAGAACATTATCCACTTCCCCCGCAGTGTTCGATACCTGGGGTAAGTGTAAAATCTTTGAATTATTTGCTTTCTTGGCACAAACCACTACCAATTGAATGGAATTAGTTTAATTGTATTATAATGGTTACCTGTGATATAAATTCACTTGAAAAAAGAACAATTGGTGCAAATAAGAATTGATTTTATGAATGCAAAAATCAACTTTTCGCGAAACCTAAAATTACAGTTCAAGCGTTAACCGTGTTAGTGTATGTATTATACAAATTTAAACTTAGTATTAGTGTGAGCATCAAAGCATATTCTTGCATAATGTTGTGATGTGGTAAAAACTGTAAAGTATTTACAATTCCAATTTTTAGAGCCGATTTTTACACTTACCCCCTTTTTCCACTTCCCCCAGTGTACCTTAATCACGATGTTGCTGCCGCATTCCGTTGTATGAGTATAGAAACTGACCAAAACTGACGGCCCGATTTACTAAGGATTGCGAAGATTTTTTTTTCTTCACTTCGATTTAAACAGAAGCGTCCCACGGTGCTAAAGTTTAAAAATAATTCAAATCTATAATCTGTTTTCCAAATTATGCCAGATGTTCCATCTGCATCATATGAACATGAAGAACGACAATGGTTGACGAATTTCAGAGGATGTATAATATCAATTCACTGAATTCAATGGCCGAAGCATGTGGATATTATGAAAATCGAATATTCAAACGATGTGTATGAAGATTTAAATTTCGATAATTCGGAGCGAAACCAAATATATCACATAGGTGGATATGTTTTGAACAGCGTTGCCAAAACAAAACACAGTGTGCGATTCTTGCGTTACACCTTGTGCGAGTGAAACTCCCTCTATGCAAAGTTTCTGATAGTAAAGCACCTGTCTAGTGTACTGGTTTCGTGGGAACAAACCCCACCGAAGGAAGTGGTTAACCCTCCAATACATTTTTCAAACTAAATTGTCCGCATGTTGTGCAATTGCACAAATCGAGTTTCTGACATAGTAATTCATTTCCACTCCTGGTGGCTAATACCCGGAATATAGGCAATTAACTTTGATTGTTCTTCACGGGAATGTTCATGTCTATGGCTATGGCTTTTACAATCTATAACCTAGTTACCACCCCCCCCCCCAGCAGGGACTTTATCCAAAGGCTTGACGATCCCTCCCCAGGCTATCTGCGAGCTGTGGTGCCGCCTAGAATGTGGTGGGGTTTGACAGTGGGCCCTGTTAAACTTCTATGAAAAGCTGCATGTATTCGCAAGTAGGCCCTCCTAAGCCGTGCGGTAAGACGCGCGGCTACAAAGCAAGACCATGCTGAGTGTGGCTGGGTTCGATTCCCGGTGCCGGTCTAGGCAGTTTTCGAAGTGGAAATTGTCTCGACTTCCCTAAGCATAAAAGTATCAAAGTGCTAGCCTCATGATATACGAATGCAAAAATGGTAACCTGGCTTAGAAACCTCGCAGTTAATAACTGTGGAAGTGCTTAATAAACACTAAGAGGCGAAGCGGCTCTGTCCCAGTGTGAGGATGTAATGCGAATAATAAGAAGAAGAAGATCCGCAAGTAGGCTCCGTCAAAGCGACTATGTGCCGCTCAAAGCGCACAAGCCCAAGTCCTGGTGTTAGGTGGGACGCTAAACAGCCCTGACTCGACGGCCCTCCGACGAGACAGGAGGTTTGCGCAGGCCCAATCAGCCGTCTTTAAAACAACCATTACAAGCGACATAGAAGATAATACGACTCGATACAATCGGCAACGACCTAGGCGATGAATAAAGGATCTCCATTGGAAGCTTGGAACGAGGAACTGCAAGTCGCTAGGCTTCGCTGGTTGCGACAGGATAATCTACCATGATTTACATCTCCACAACTTCGACGTCGTAGCGCTGCAGGAAATCTGCTGGACAGAACAGAAAGTGTGGAAAAGCGGGCATCGAGCGGCTACCCTCTACCAAAGCGGTGGCACCACCAAAGATCTGGGAACCGGCTTCATAGTACTGGGAAAGATGCGCCAACGAGTGATTTGGTGGCAGCCAATCAACGCAAGGATATGTAAGCTGATGATAAAAGGCCGCTTCTTCAACTATAGCATCATCAACGTGCACTGCCCACACGAAGGGAGACCCGACGACTAAAAACGTCCTATGCACAGCTGGAGCAGAAACACGATGGATGCCAACTGCAGGACGTCAAAATCGTCATCGGTGACATGAACGCTAAGGTAGGAAGGGAGGAAATGTATAAATGTATAATGTAAATGTCTGCATACCGTATCGAACGGCAATGGCCAACGATGCATAAACTTTGCAGCCTCCCGAGGAATGATAGCCCGAAGCACTTTTTTCCCCCGCAAGAATATCCGCAAGGCTACATGGAAATCACCTAATCAAGTAACGGAAAATTAAATCGACCACGTTCTAATCGACGGTAAATTATTCTCCGACATCACGAACGTACGCACTTACCGCAGTGCGAATATTGAATCCGACCACTACCTCGTTGCAGTATGTCTGCGCTCAAAACTCTCGACGGTGTACAACACGCGTCGGAGTCGTCCGCCGCGGCTAAACATTGGGCGGCTACAAGACGGTAGACTACGCGCAGCAGCTGGAAGTGGCACTCCCAACGGAAGAGCAGCTAGGCGCAGCGTCTCTTGAAGATGGCTGGAGAGATATTCGATCCGCCATTGGAAGCACCGCAGCCGCTGCACTAGGCACCGTACACCCGGATCAGAGAAACGACTGGTATCACGGCGAATGTGAGCAGTTGGTTGAGGAGAAGAATGCAGCATGGGCGAGATTGCTGCAACACCGCACGAGGGCGAACGAGGCACGATACAAACAGGTACGGAACAGACAAAACCCGATTTTTCGGAGGAAAAAGCGCCAGCAGGAAGATCAAGACCGTGAAGAGACGGAGCAACTGTACCGCGCTAATAACACACGAAAGTTCTATGAGATGTTGAACCGTTCACGTAAGGGCCACGTGCCACAGCCCGATATGTGTAAGGACATAAACGGGATCCTTCTTACAGGCGAGCCTGAGGCGATCCAAAGGTGGCGGCAGCACTACGAAGAGCACCTGAATGGCAATATGGCAGACAACGGTGGCGGTAATGAACCTAGGAGCACGCCCGCAGGACTTCCGGCTCCGAATCTCCAGGAAATCAGCAAAGTCCCTGGAGTTGACCAACTACCAGGAGAGCTGTTTAAATACGGTGGTGAGGCACTGGCTAGAGCGCTGCACTGGGTAATTACCAAGGTTTGGGAGGATGAGGTTCTGCCGCAGGAGTAGATGGACGGTGTCGTGTGTCCCATCTACAAAAAGGGCGATAAACTGGATTGAGTTGCTCAATCACATTGCTGAACGCCGCGTACAAAGTACTCTTCCAAATTTTATGCCGTCGACTAACACCAATTGCAAGACAGTTCGTGGGGCAGTACCTGGCGGGATTTATGGGAGAACGCTCTATCACAGACCAGGTGTTCGCCGTACACCAGGTATTGCAGAAATACCGCGAATACAACGTGCCCACACATCATCTATTTATCGACTTCAAAGCCGCATATGATACAATCGATCGGGACTAGCTATGGCAACTAATGCACGAAAACGGATTTCCGGATAAACTGATACGGTTGATCAAGGCGACGATGGATCGGGTGATGTGCGTAGTTCGAGTTTCAGGGACATTCTCTCAAAATCGAGGTGGTTGAAGAATTCGTATACTTGGGCTCACTGGTGACCGCCGATAACGAGAGCAGAGAAATTCGGAGACGCATCGTGGCAGGAAATCGTACGTACTTTGGACTCCGCAAAACGCTTCGATCGAACAGATTTCGCCGCCATACCAAACTGACTATCTTCAAAACGTTTATTAGACAGGTAGTTCTTTACGAACACGAGACCTGGACAATGCTCGTGGAGGTCCAACGCGCACTGGGAGTTTTTGAAAGAAAAGTGCTGCGTACCATTCATGGTGGCGTGCAGATGGCGGACGATACGTGGAGGAGGCGAATGAACCACGAGTTGCATCTGCTGTTGCATCTGCATCCATCGTTCACACCGCGAAAATCGGAAGACTGCTGTGGGCCGGACACGTAGCCAGAATGTCGGACAGTAATCCGGTGAAAATGGTTCTCGACAACGATCCGACGTGAACAAGAAGGCGAGGTGCACAGTGGGCAAGGTGGATCGATCAAGTGGAGGACGATTTGCGGACCATCCGCAGACTGCGTGGTTGGCGAAGTGCAGCCATGGACCGAACTGAATGGAGAAGACTTTTATGTATTGCACAGGCCACTCCGGCCTTATTCCGGTTACCCACAGAGTGCAGACAAGTAAGCTTCTTGCTGCTTGTTTATGGGGTGTGTAAAAGTGTTTATAGGCTGCTTTTAAAACCAATCTAATGCATTTTAATTCTTGCGTTTTAATTCGTCATAAATAATCATTAGGCGATAACAATACTTTCGGCTGAGGGGTCCCTTAGCGTAGTTGGCTACACGTTCGCTTTATAAGTGAATGGTCATGGGTTCGATTCCCAGCCCCTCCTCTAAACCCTCGTCAGTCGCCGGATCCGCAGCCCATACGGTGGCGTTTTGGGGTACGCGCCTTCACGGCTGCCTGACGGCGACTGACAACTTCTTCTTTTTGGAGGCGTTACCCGGAATGAATGGCAACCGAACAATGCAACGATCACTGGATACTCGACATGGACAAACGGATACAATGGGCTCACGACAAGATGAACCGGCAAAAACACTTTCGGCTTACCAACATTCATTTGTTTACTTTGCGGCATGGCAAATGCTGGGTAAAGCGTACCATTGGTACTTCGCGTACCTGAAGGAATAAAATAGACCCCATCTTGCGGTCCTTAGCCTCTTACCCAGCAACTCCTATCCCTACCTCCCCGCGGTGCTGGCCGGGATACGAGCAACCTTAGGGAAGATCGGGTAACCAACCCCGGTGGGAACTATGGTCGTATGCTGACAGGGAAGGGGGGGTTTGCTCCTCTCCGGAGGTGCAAATCTTACTGAGCGTCTGTTCTCCATGTCAGGATCGGCTCACAACAGCGTCTGTTCTCCATGTTAGGGGCGGCTGATCATCGTCCGAGTGCCAGCGAGGGACTCTAAGTGAAACTGTGCACCATGGTCCACCGGAAATAAGGAGGAATGGTCCTCCGGAAATTTAGGAGGTTTGGTGTCAGGCCCTGCAAGCCAGCCTTTAAAAATCATAAGCAACGAACAATCAACAAGAGAGTACGGACCGGAACCATCGGCGAAGACCACTGCGACGAAAAGGGACTAGCGATTGGAAACTCGGTTCGTGGAACTGCAAATCTCTCAACTTCATCGGGAGCACACGCATACTCGCCGATGTGCTCAAGGACCGTGGATTCGGCATCGTAGCGCTGCAGGAGGTTTGTTGGAAGGGATCAATGGTGCGAACGTTTAGAGGTAATCATACCATCTACCAGAGCTGCGGCAGCACACACGAGCTGGGAACAGCTTTCATAGTGATGGGCGACATGCAAAGGCGCGTGATCTGGTGGTGGCCGATCAACGAGGGAATGTGCAGGTTGAGGATCAAAGGCCGGTTCTTCAACTTCAGCATAATCAACGTCCATAGCCCACACTCCGGAAGCACTGATGATGATAAGGACGCATTCTACGCGCAGCTTTAACGTGAGTACGACAGCTGCCCAAGCCACGACGTCAAAATCATCATAGGAGATTTGAACGCTCAGGTTGGCCAAGAGGAGGAGTTTAGACCGACTATTGGAAAGTTCAGCGCTCACCGGCTGACGAACGAAAACGGCCTACGACTAATTGATTTCGCCGCCTCCAAGAATATGGCCATTCGCAGCACCTACTTTCAACACAGCCTCCCGTATCTATACACCTGGAGATCGCCACTGCAGACAGAATCACAAATCGGCCACGTTCTGATTGATGGACGGCACTTTTCCGACATTATCGACGTCAGGACATATCGTGGCGCTAACATCGACTCTGACCACTATCTGGTGATGGTTAAACTGCGCCCAAAACTATCCGTCATCAACAATGTTCGGTACCGACGACCGCCGCGGTACGACCTAGAGCGACTGAAGCAACCTGATGTCGCCACTGCATACGCGCAGCATCTCGAGGCAGCGTTGCCGGAAGAGGGTGAGCTCGATGGGGCCCCTCTTGAGGACTGCTGGAATACAGTCAAAGCAGCCATTAACGACGCAGCGGAGAACAACGTCGGGTATATGGGTCGAAGTCGACGGAACGATTGGTTCGACGAAGAGTGCAGACAGATTCTGGAGGAGAAGGACGCAGCGCGGGCGGTCGCGCTGCAGCAAGGTACCCGGCAGAACGTGGAACGTTATAGACGGAAGCGGAGACAGCAGACCCGCCTTTTTCAGGAGAAGAAACGCCGCCTGGAAGAAGCGGAGTGCGAGGAGATGGAACAGCTGTGCCGTTCTCAAGATACACGCAAGTTCTATCAGAAGCTCAACGCATCCCGCAAAGGCTTCGTGCCGCGAGCCGAAATGTGCCGGGATAAGGATGGGAGCATCTTGACGGACGAACGTGTGGTGATCGAAAGGTGGAAGCAGCACTACGAGGAACATCTGAATGGCGCTGAGAGTACAGGCAATGAAAGTCAAGGCAGCGGAGGAGATGACTACGTCAGTTCAGCGGACGATGGAAGCCAACCAGCCCCACCTTGAGGGAAGTTAAGGATGCCATTCAACAGCTAAAGACCAATAAAGCAGCTGGTAAGGATGGTATCGGAGCTGAGCTCATCAAGATGGGCCCGGAAAAGCTGGCCTCTTGCCTGCACAAACTGATAGTCAGAATCTGGGAAACCGAACAGCTACCGGAGGAGTGGAAGGAAGGGTTATATGCCCCATCTACAAGAAAGCTTAGCTTAGCTTAGCTTAGCTTAGCTTTGACTGACTACACATATCTATGGTTGCTACTCCGTGATTGACCAGAATCAGTGAAATTGCACAAAGAATCAACTGAATGATTGACTGGGATTGTTCAAGCATTCTCAGTGTGCAAGTTTCAGTGACTCTAAAATTCAAATGATCAATAACGGCGCCGGCCACGTCCTTGTAGTCAGTAAGGAAGAAGGAAGGAATATTAGTAGGTGGTTTTTGCTATTTGAAGACCGTGTTTACCTCTGCGTCTCCACAAAACCACAGGAAGGATTATCAGTTAATTGGTAGGCATCGTTGGATCTGGATTCACTCTGATAAGCGATACGACCATGCCATTCTTTATACACAGTGATTTTACCTAGCCATGAATCGGGCGCGAAAAGTAGTACGAACTAACTACCGGCCTACCGGGCGCGCAATGCAGAACACAATATTTCGGCCGATCGCGCGATCGTTCTGCTGTCCGAAACAAGAGAAATCTCGCACTGAACTGATTTTTATTACCGGCCGCGCAATGCAGAGCACAATATTTCGGCCGATCGCGCCATCGTTCTGCTGTCCGAAATAAGAGAAATCTCGCACTTAACTCTTTTATTACCGGCCGCGAAATGCAGAACAAATATTTCGGCCGATCGCGTCATCGTTCTGCAGTCCGAAACAAGAGAAATCACGCACTGAACTGATTTTTATTACCGGCCGCGCAATGCAGAACAAATATTTCGGCCGATCGCGTCATCGTTCTGCAGTCCAAAACAAGAGAAATCACGCACTGAACTGATTTTTATTACTGGCCGCGAAATGCAGAACAAATATTTCGGCCGATCGCGTCATCGTTCTGCAGTCCAAAACAAGAGAAATCTCGCACTGAACTGATTTTTATTACTGGCCGCGAAATGCAGAACAAATATTTCGGCCGATCGCGTCATCGTTCTGCAGTCCGAAACAAGAGAAATCACGCACTGAACTGATTTTTATTACCGGCCGCGCAATGCAGAACAAATATTTCGGACGATCGCATCATCGTTCTGCAGTCCGAAACAAGAGAAATCACGCACTGAACTGATTTTATTACTGGCCGCGCAATGCAGAACAAATATTTCGGACGATCGCGTCATCGTTCTGCAGTCCAAAACAAGAGAAATCTCGCACTGAACTGATTTTATTACTGGCCGCGAAATGCAGAACAAATATTTCGGACGATCGCGTCATCGTTCTGCAGTCCGAAACAAGAGAAATCACGCACTGAACTGATTTTTGTTACTGGCCGCGCAATGCAGAACAAATATTTCGGCCGATCGCGTCATCGTTCTGCAGTCCGAAACAAGAGAAATCACGCACTGAACTGATTTTTATTACTGGCCGCGCAATGCAGAACAAATATTTCGGACGATCGCGTCATCGTTCTGCAGTCCGAAACAAGAGAAATCACGCACTGAACTGATTTTTATTACTGGCCGCGCAATGCAGAACAAATATTTCGGACGATCGCGTCATCGTTCTGCAGTCCAAAACAAGAGAAATCACGCACTGAACTGATTTTTATTACTGGCCGCGCAATGCAGAACAAATATTTCGGACGATCGCGTCATCGTTCTGCAGTCCGAAACAAGAGAAATCACGCACTGAACTGATTTTTATTACTGGCCGCGCAATGCAGAACAAATATTTCGGCCGATCGCGTCATCGTTCTGCAGTCCGAAACAAGAGAAATCACGCACTGAACTGATTTTTATTACTGGCCGCGCAATGCAGAACAAATATTTCGGACGATCGCGTCATCGTTCTGCAGTCCGAAACAAGAGAAATCACGCACTGAACTGATTTTTATTACTGGCCGCGAAATGCAGAACAAATATTTCGGACGATCGCGTCATCGTTCTGCAGTCCAAAACAAGAGAAATCACGCACTGAACTGATTTTTATTACTGGCCGCGCAATGCAGAACAAATATTTCGGACGATCGCGTCATCGTTCTGCAGTCCGAAACAAGAGAAATCACGCACTGAACTGATTTTTATTACTGGCCGCGCAATGCAGAACAAATATTTCGGCCGATCGCGTCATCGTCTATATGCCCCATCTACAAGAAAGGCGACAAACTGGAGTGTGAGAACCTTCGAGCGATCACCATCCTTAATGCCGCCTACAAAGTGATATCCCAGATCATATTCCGTCGTCTGTCACCATTAGTGAACGAGTTCGTGGAAAGTTATCAAGCCGGCTTCGTTGACGGCCGCTCGACAACGGACCAGATCTTTACTGTACGGCAAATCCTTCAAAAATGCCGTGAATACCAGGTCCCAACGCACCATCTGTTCGTTGATTTCAAGGCGGCATACGACAGTATAGACCGCGTAGAGCTATGGAAAATTATGGACGAGAACAGCTTCCCTGGAAAGCTTACCAGACTGATCAAAGCAACGGTGGATGGTGTGCAAAACTGTGTGAAGATCTCGGGCGAACACTCCAGTTCGTTCGAATCGCGCCGGGGACTAAGACAAGGTGATGGACTTTCGTGCCTGTTGTTCAACATTGCGCTAGAAGGTGTCATGCGGAGAGCCGTGTGTAACAGCCGGGGTACGATTTTCAACAGATCCAGTCAATTTATTTGCTTCGCGGATGACATGGACATTGTCGGCCGAACATTTGCAAAGGTGGCAGAACTGTACACCCGCCTGAAACGTGAAGCAACAAAAGTTGGACTGGTGGTGAATGCGTCAAAGACAAAGTACATGCTTGTGGGTGGAACCGAGCGCGACAGGGTCCGCCTGGGAAGCAGTGTTACGATAGACGGGGATACCTTCGAGGTGGTCGAGGAATTCGTCTACCTCGGATCCTTGCTAACGGCTGACAACAACGTTAGTCGTGAAATACGAAGGCGCATCATCTGTGGAAGTCGGGCCTACTACGGGCTCCAGAAGAAACTGCGGTCGAAAAAGATTCGCCACCGCACCAAATGTGTCATGTACAAGACGTTAATAAGACCGGTAGTCCTCTACGGACATGAAACATGGACAATGCTCGAGGAGGACTTGCAAGCACTCGGAGTATTCGACCAGGACCATCTTTGGCGGTGTACAAGAAGACGGTGTGTGGCGGCGAAGAATGAACCATGAGCTCGCCCAGCTCTACGGCGAACCCAGTATCCAGAAGGTAGCTAAAGCCGGAAGGGTACGATGGGCAGGGCATGTTGCAAGAATGCCGGACAGCAACCCTGCAAAGATGGTGTTCGCTTCCGATCCGGCAGGTACGAGACGACGTGGAGCGCAGCGAGCGAGATGGGCAGACCAGGTGCAGAACGACTTGGCGAGCGTGGGGCGTATTCGAGGATGGAGAGATGCGGCCTCGAACCGTGTATTGTGGCGTCAAATTGTTGATTCAGTGTTATCTGTATAGATGTAGACTAAATAAATGAAATTGTTTACTTTGCTCGATAGGTAGACGGTTTGATAGTTCAATAGGTAGTTTTTTCGTTTCTACAAATACAATTCGAGAGAGCAGAGGTTGTTGATAGTTGATTTATGGCGTTATAGCTTTATCTATTGAATGTTTAATGTAAATCGCCCAAGACCGACGATTATGGAGTTCTACAATACGCCAGGCATAGCCAACCAGGTAATCAGGTAGGTCATTTAATGTGAATAATGTAAACTGATGAGAATAAAAAATGTATAAGCGTGGAAAGTTTCACTTTTGTTTTTATTTGAACAACACTTATTTTTCTGTTACGACTTTGAGAATATTTCACATAGACCGGACTGTTATTGATTTTGCCGATAACAAATACCGGGAAAGGCAAAGCAGTCATTTAAAACGACGAAATCCATAAAACTCGTCGTTAGTTTTGTACGTTTTCCTTTTCCTTCCTTATTTACATATTTATAGAAAATAACAAATAGACAACTCAATTTTGACTCCTTCCACGGAACAGCATACGTTAAGTTTATGCAGCTCTTTTTTATATCATTCATGAAAGAGAATGATCAAACTACCTACTATTTAGCTAAAAATTTGGCCTTCGTACTCAAAGTTCAGTTCTTCAAACTATTTTTATTTACTTTATTTTTCTGTAAGGTAGTTCAAAGCTCAACTCAAACATAAAACACTAACTAAAACTAACGTAATGAACTGGAATCGATTAAGCCTGTTTAGCTGGCTTTCGCTTTGGATTGCGTTTGATATTTTGTGCAATTTGATTTGACATTGATCGATAAGTCCGATAGGTATGATGAGCTGCATTTTTACTTCGTAGATCTCGTAGTGTGGTAAATTAATCAGATTTTTCTCATTACAACTGAGTCAGTTCCAGTATTTCGGTTCTGGGTGAATTAGAAAAAGTAATCATCATTGCACAGCCATTCTGATCCTTTTTGTGCAAAATGAACATGGATATTCTACCACGAAGTTCGACAATGAATTCCCGCTTCTGGTTGGACAGAGTTTTAATGAAATTGAAATCGCACAAAAGCCATTTAATCTCTCTCGCAGCAATCGTCCTCGTACAAATGCAAGCGTTTCTGGGAGGGAAGGAAATTATAAAAGTAGCATTGCGCACCTGAGGCCTCACTTCGGTAATAATAACGGCACCTAAGGAATCGAGTCTAACGCCCCAGTGGCTGCACACAAAAGCAAAGCATGGGAAGATGGCGAATCACACGCGACCACTTCCAGCGTGTAGCCGGCCTTTGAAGCGAGAGACTTCATGCATAG
The DNA here is from genome assembly GCF_024139115.2 of Armigeres subalbatus. NCBI lineage: Eukaryota > Metazoa > Arthropoda > Insecta > Diptera > Culicidae > Armigeres > Armigeres subalbatus. The sequence goes on along the minus strand of NC_085140.1, from coordinate 239,323,536 downwards.
TGGCGTCAACATGAAGGTTAGATCTCCTTCATAGGTAATAAATTAGAATTAAAGTACATTAATTGCTGTTACAACAAAAACACATGCGTATGGCGTTCGGCCTTCTACCAACATCGTCGTCATCATCATCATCATCTTTATCATCATCATCATTGGGTTCACAGCAAACTATAGGCATTGAAGGCGGTGCACTTATCATTACCTAATTCTATCACCAGCAGGATAATTGCTGTAGAAGGAACACATTTGCAGAGATTTTAAAACCTTAATCTCGCCGAAAAAGGAAAAAAAACAGATAATCCACTCAAAATCACTGAATGTGCACGACCAGACAGTGGTGCAACGTATGTCTAGCAGATGAGAAAAGACTTTTTGTGTTGGACAGAAACACTCTGTCACTTGCTTAGGTGTCATTGGTGGTGCTAAATAGCCAATTTGTATGGCTTTTAATGCAATGATGTAGGATTTCCGATAATCTATACACAGACTTAAATTATAAGAAGGAAAAATATGTTTATACACCAAGACATAAGTTTATACCTCCTACCCTGATAAGTGAAGCAACGTTATCGTTAGTTTGCAGGAAATTGTAGATTCAAGCGTAAACTCTCGGTTTTTGTTAAGGGGGTCCATTATACGCACGGGGTCCATTACTAGCACTCACTTCCTATATTCTATCTGAATGATTAGGTTCAATTATATTATGCATACTACTCTACCATTTAAAGCCACATCGGAAATATGCTCAGTTTTTAGTACATTGGTTGAATATTCCTTCCGTTGGTAGAAACAACATTTAATTTGATCTTGCTGTCTGAGTCATAGTTTGATCCGTTGCATATTATCCTAATTGAGATGAGAGCTGCGTCGAACCATCATGGCGCTCCGAGCCCATCAGCTGGATATGCCACCTGTCAATGCAATCGAGCTCCTCAATCCTATGGCTTACAGCAAAAGGGCTTACTTGTTAACGGCACTTATTACTGTCGACGCGTTGAAACATTGTGTCCACCACAGGCTCGGTTGGTTTACTGCCGGTGACATTTCCGATATTCAAATTGTTTTGGAAATGGACAGCCAAAGCAATCAATCAAATAGCTTTCACCAGACTGATGGTTACCCATCCCCGGGCCTCCAGAGCACCAATGCTGAAAAACTCTATCTCAGAGTGGGCCACCCACATGTGGGCGTGCCACCTGTGTCTTTCAATGTGTATTCGATCATTGTGTGCGAGTGAGTTTTTGGGTGGGATAAATGCGGCGTATGAAAATTAGCACTTCAGAGGCAATCCACTACGGCAGGAGGCCACCACCGAACCGGGTAGCTGCTTTCACCCGATCGGGTAGCATGTAAAAATGAATTAATATAAATTATTCAGCAGCACTTTTTTCGCTCCATTTACTCTGACATGTCGAGTTCTTTTCAGAGGTAGTCGCAGAGAGGCTACGGCAGATGGAGGGAAGTTAATAAGGGACGGACAAATAATGCTATGTTTTGTTTACTAATTTGATAGTTTTCGATGGAGTGATATTTTTTACCAATGAATTTCTGGTGGTTTGTCTGATAAAATTATAAATAGCAACTAGCTATTGTTATTTGTTTTAGTAAGGCATTTTTGAGAGCATGGAAAAATCGTCAAGACTTAAATCTTGAATTCAATTGCAATCAATGACAGCGTATTTCTTAAATAAATAACTTCGACTTTGGTAAGAAATATGGTTAAAAAATATGAGTTTCACACATATTGTAAAGCAGTTACAGTAACTCAAATGCAACCAAATTTGGTCACATTTGAGTTTCTGCAACCAAATCAATGTGAGTTGTGCTATTAGAGGAGGCTAAGGACCGCGAGGTGGGATCTATTTTATTCCTTCAGGTACGCGAAGTACCAATGATACGCTTTACCCAGCATTTGCCATGCCAAGGGAAGAGTCGTTAGGCTGAAAGTCGAGTACCCAAGTAGCACACGCAACATCTTCCTAAAAGCACCTTGTTTCTATTCAGTTTCATTAAAGGCATTGGAAAAACATCAAAGCACGAAAAAGTTGCATCAAGATGTCAAAAACGTTCGAATTGTGATCAATGTTGCATTAAAATTGCGATGCAGTACGTGTTTGACATTTAGAAACAAACAAACAAAGAATACTGCACTTCATGTTGCAAACACGAAGCAAAATCATTAAGTTGCATATTTTTACCATGTAACTTCAATGCGTCTTTCAAAATTCAATTGTTTGTTTAAATTAAGTTGCAGATAAGTTGAATGTGTCTTCATGTTTAATTTAGCATCGTTCAACGTTTTGACAACTTACTATTTTTTCCTGTGATGGTGCAATCAAGTAACAGAAAACCCGAGTACAAAACTTCATAATTGTATGGTTTTTATGGTGAGTCAACATGCAGTCCCTTCGAAGTGTTGAATGGTGCTGTGGTAGAGTGAAGGACTATCAATCACAAGATCCATAAATCGAATTCAGTTTTCTATTTTTATTTTATTTTTTTTCCGTTGTAGTATTTTGCCTCTTGCGCTTTTTAGATTGCAAGAGAGTTATATTTGATGGCACATACGCAAAGATTGTTTATTTCCGAATAGTTGCAACACAGTGAAATGCTCAGTAGTGAAACAATTTGTGCTGCTTTGGTAAATGTTGTTTGGTCGAAATGGTCGTTCGACCCAAAGGCCATTTGCTCGCATGGGTCATATGGGCGAAAATGTAATTTGATCGAACATGCATATAGCCAAAAAATCCATCTCACTTTTCAATTCTCACTCATCATTCTCATTTCTCACTACTCTCTTCTCCCTTTTCACGGTGATAAGTGAGAAAAACCGAATTGTTCACCTCGCGACAATAGTGCCTTTCTCGTACATTGTAAAAAAATGTTTTTTGGTCATATGCTTTGAGCCCATAATTTGATTTGATCTATTTTCAATACAAAGCAATGGGTCAAGATTTCCCGCCGAATACAACTTGTTGCAAGTAAATCGGGTTAAGATAAGTTCCCAAGAAGTGAGGTTTTCGTACATACATACACACGCACATACATACAAACAGACTAACATCACCTAAATTCATCGAGCAGAGCTGATTGGGATAGCAAAGTCGGCACTCCGGCCTCCTAAAAAAATCGATTTTGTAGTGAACAATCAGCCTTTTCGTTATACCTTGCTGTACAAGAAAGACAAACAAAATGAGAAGTGAGAAATAATGAGTCTCGGTTCTCACATCTTATCATGACAAATCTTACTTCGTAACACACCACGTAACAAACTGACATTATGGAATTAATATTGAATTCTAACGCGATTCACCTTAAGGTGATTATAGAATGAAGCCAGAAATCGGCCATTTTGTAAACCACGTGCTTTTCCAATATTTTTTTCAAGAGCACGAGATGAAAGAACCATAACGCGTATGGGGCTGAAATAATGGTAGATCGTTTGCTTAGTTATGCTGAACAATCATAATTTGAGTTTCGGCACTGTACGAAAACTATTACGCCAGATTTGGGCTTTTGGGAATGTATGTAGATAAACGTGTGGTGAATTTGAAATTCACCACGGGCTTCATTCTATAATCACCTTTAACGTGTTTGTCTGTCTGGCTTCATTAAGGTTACGTGTCGCATTAAGAAAATTAATGGATAATGAAAATGTTACTCGTCAGGGAATTAATTTTCAACTATCCGTAGTAAGATCAATCATAACCGAGTCCAAGAAGCAAAACATCGTGTCATATTGAAACATTAACGGTATGTGGTACATTTGCAGTCAATGTTTTGGCCTTTCTCGTACAGCAAGGCTGTACCGAAAGGCCAAAGGGTTACTCTAAAAATGTACTTTTGATAGAAGGCCCGGAGACCCATAGTGTTGTATACCGATCGACTCGACAAACCGAGGTGATGTTTGTAGGTGTGTGTATGTGTACACATTTTGTAAACACACTTTTTGGAACATAGCATTACCCGATTTACTCGCAACAAGTTGCATTCGACGGGGAATGCGGTCCCATTGTTTTCTATCAAAAATTTGCCCGATCGGACATTGCATTTCGGATATTTTCATCGTTTTTTCCCAAGGGTCCCACCTTGGATTTTTTTTCCAGAATGGTGGATTAATCTGTTTTTTTTTTTCTACTAGCTTGTGCTAGAGACGTCTTGGTCTTCATCATTGATTTACACTCAGGTTTTTTTACTCGGTTTGGTTTTAGTTGTTAAGACCTTCAGAGTCAATGAAACAATGAGTTAACCCCACGAAAAAATTCACAAAAAATCAAAAAAAATTCAGGTGATATTTAAAAAGCTGTTAAAGTTCGGTTTAACCGAGAAATTAATGAATTCCAACCGCGAAAAAAAAACCTGGGTGTATTTATGATATCAGTTTGCGGTCTGTGCAAAGGGGCCAAGCTTTTGATTTTGATTTGTTTCCACTTAGAGAGCTGTGATTGCGACTGCTAGAATTGCCTTTTAATCCGATTTCAGAATTACTTGATGTAATCGGAGCGCAACTGATGAGCTCACCATTCTATTTAAACGAGGTTCGACAGTTTCCCTCGAATGGTATTAAAAATCGCTCGAAAATGCTTTGCTCGATTCATTATTCACCAGTGGAACAATGTTAAAAAATTGAGAAAAGAATTTTTAATAACGACTTTTTGTCATGCGGTGCACGGACGACACGAGTCCATGGTATTATTTTTCTCCAGTTGAGTCTGAATAATTCATTCGCCAACCCAGGAACGAAATTTTAATGTGCAGGTTTACATGTCCTCTGTCTGGGTTCAACTGCATGTAGTTGGTGGAGTATCGCACACCTGTGCTGGTGTCGAGAGGAAAATGCGGTTGACAACGTCCGAAAGCTGGGAGGGTTGTTCCTATTTCCTGCAAAACTAGTCCGGCAACCGCGATGGGGAGTTAGACTCTTCCCCTCACTTCTGCATACTGTGCCTTCTCACCGGGGGACACGAAGGAACAATGCTGCTGCACAATATCCTGATGCATAATACATCAGTCATAACTTCATAAAATCATCCGACGCTTGCACTAGACGTCCACTGGTGGGAGTTCATGAGAATCGGAGTCAAATGCTAGGTTGCTTCCAATGGTAAGTGATAGTGGTTGGTCGATATTACTGAATCTCATGGAATTCCGACTAATATTGAAGATATTTTCGCATTGTAAGCCCATTGAGCACCCAAATGTTATTTCAATTTGCAGTGTTTTGATCCACCCTGAACACAAAAGTCCATTGACTCCGGCATCATACTCGCCGCATTCTCCCCAACGAGTGTGTGAATGATGACGAGCCATACGTGGAGCACTTATACCCAGTGATGAATTAAAAAAAAATCCCCAAGCCCATTGTCTGACATGTGACAATTTTACCACGCGCAAAGGGATATAATATTTTCCATTCCACCCATCCATGATGGATGGCGGCGGTGATGATAACGGTGATGCAAAGGGATGATCGATGCGCCAGGTGTAATTAAGTTTCACACATAAGAGGATCCATTCCAACTGGGGTAAAAAAGCTACGATGCAACTCGTTCAGTTCGGTTCAGAGCAGCTAAGCTTTTAATTTCATTTCAAATTTTCATTGGGACTTTTACATGACTTGTGTAATTGCTGCAGCTGACATTTTCCCTTTTCCGATCACGATATGATTGATTTAGCAGTTTCTCGCCGATTTTCAATATCTGACATCTGGTGAAATGGCTCACTTAATGTCTGGAATTTGGTTCTCGCGAGACCAACATGTTTCCCAGCATAATTATTCATGGTAAAAGTTATGCTGCTCGATATAATGAATCTCCATTAAATGGGCCCTGAAAGTTGTTCCTTTGCGTATTTCCATGCTACGACAGTAGCAAATAGTGCCAAGATGTAGTCAGATATGGGAACATGCAGAGTAAACAGAACATATTCTACATACATGGTCGACTCAGCTGTTGACTGCTACTAGATGTTGCATCTAAAAGGAGACATTTGAATGAGCACAAGAAGGAAAAACACACGCACATACATTGTAACATGCGGGAGTAACACGCTGTGTTGGGTTAATGATGATTTAAGGTCCCTGTACGCAGATCTTTTCCATATTTGCCAGCTTGCTGATAAAAATTACCTTGAATAACCCACATAGAGCAGTGGTGTGTATGGAAAAACGGCATAAAACATTATTTACAATTTCTATGTAAAACCGCTTTCCCTAATCAATCACTATTTCAACATGCTCCAAAATGTTAAGAATGACTTATATATACCGAAAATAAGACTGATTACACTATCGTTTAGGCGTTAGGGTTTACTAGTCCAACTAGTTGCAATTTTCCATTAGAATAGCTTTTAATTGATTATTGTTCGACTGAGATGTTTATTCTCATCTTCTGGTTGTTTTTCAGTCTGAAAAAGTCTGTATGTGTGTGTATGTGCATGTGTATGTATGTGCGCAAAAATCTTACTCATTTTCTATGCACTTATCCTAACCCGAATGGTTCGCAACAAGTTGCATTCGACGGGGAATTCTGTTCCGTTGTTTCCTGTTGAAAATCGGCATGATTGCACTATGGGCTCAAAAGTTATGATCAAAATACATTTCTAATACGCAAAATCCGTGCAAAAAGCTCACTCATTTTCGGGCACTTAACCTGAACCAATTCACTCGCGACAAGTTGCTTTCGACGGGGAGATTCGACGGAGAATCCTGCCTTATTGTTTCCCATTAATGTGCACATTTCCATTATAACTGAGACGTATTTAAAACCAGGACTCTCCATTAAAAGAGATCCAAACTATTTTATCTACAGAAATGATCGTCTTGACAGCGCCTATGGTGGGGTCGCCATTGTCATTAATAGACGTATCAAACATAAATTATTTTCTTCGTTCGAAACCAAAGTTTTTGAAACCTTGGGAGTTTCTGTCGAAACAAATTTTGGACAATTTTCCTTCATTGCAGCCTACTTGCCTTTTCAATGCAATGGGCAGCAAAAGAATTAGTTGAAAGCTGATCTTCAAATTCTGACTTGCAACAAATCAAAATTCTTCGTAATTGGTGACTTCAATGCCAAACACCGTTCATGGAATAATGCACAAAGCAATTCCAACGGCAAAATTTTATTTGAATATTGTTCTGCGGGACATTTTACTATTCAATATCCCCATGGCCCAACTTGTTTTTCATCCACTCGAAATCCTTCGACAATTGATTTGGTTTTAACGGATTCAAGTCAGCTGTGTGGCCAATTGGTAACTCATGCTGACTTTGACTCTGATCACCTTTCTGTGACATTTGAAATCTCACAAGAAGCCATTTACAATCCAATCAGCTTTTAATTATTATCATAGAGCTGATTGGGATTTATATAAAACATATATCGATAGGAATTTTGATGTTGATATTCCTCTCGATACCAAAAGTGATATTGATAATGCTCTCGTATCTTTGACAAATTTAATTGTCGAAGCCAGAGGCATTGCAATTCCTAAATGTGAAATTAAATTCAACTCCATTATTATTGACGACGATCTTCAGCTACTGACCCGTCTTAAAAATGTGAGGCGAAGGCAATACCAAAGAACTCGCCAACTTTGAGAATAATGTCTCGAAGTTGGATCCCAGTTCGAAACCCTTTTGGAAATTAACGAAAACTTTTAAAAAACTCTAAAGCCAATTCCAGCGCTTAAAGAGGGAAATAATTTTTTTTTAACAAATGGCGAAAAGGCTCAAAAACTTGCTCAGCAGTTCGAGAGTGCCCATAATTTTAGTCTAGGTCTCACTAGTCCAATTGAGGATCAGGTTACACGGAGCTTCGAAGACATTCTCAATCAAGAGAATGTTTTTGACCCTTCGTTGGGAACTAATTTGGATGAAGTGAGATCTAGAAAATTAAAAAAATGTGAAAGCATGGGCGTAGCCAGGATTTCCAGAAGGGGGGGAGGCAACTTTTTTGGTCTTCTAAATCGTAGTTTCATAGTAGTTTTATAAAAAACACATGAATATTAACACATGAAACCAAATCCAAACCAAATCGAAACAATAATGATTAAAACAATAATGGATTTAAAAATGCGTGCTCATCTGATATTTTTTAATAAAGTGAGAAAATATTAACGAACTTAGCATTCAGAAAGAATATAAAATCTGCTATAACAATTATTATAAAAATCCTGCATTCTTCCATAAGCTTAAGAAAACTAGAACCATACATCTGAATTTCTAAACAAATCCTCTCTGAAGTAATATTTATATCTATAAAAACCAATCTATGTATGTATGTTCGCTAACTACTTCTGAACCACTTGGCCGATTTCAACCAAATTTGGTACACACATTTTCTATCCTCAGAGGAAGTTCACAAAGGGGGTGGGATGGTCATTTGAAAAAGGGTTAGGGGTGGTGGGAGGGGATTTGTTTCGAAAACGAACAATTCTGTGTATCTTTCAACTCCCAGGACCGATTTAAACCAAATTTTGTACACATATTCACTATGAGGAGACGATCATATGGGAAAGAAGGAGGGGTCTGGAGGGAGGGGCATTGTTCAGAAAACGGGCAATCCAGAGTAAATTATGGGCCCCTGGAACGATTTGAACCAAATTTGGTAAACACGTTCTCTATCCTAAGGAAAGATAAAAAAGAGGGTGGGATGGTCATTGGGAAAAAGGGAGGGTATAAGGGGAGGGGTTTTCTTTGGAAAACGAGCAATTCAGTGTAACTCCCAACCCCCAGGACCGATTTCAACCAAATTTTGTAAACATATTCACTATGAGGAGCCGATCGTATGGGAGTGTAATTCAAGAAAGGGGGCGGGGTCTGGAGGGAGGAGTATTCTTCAGAAAATTGGCAATTCAGTGTTACTTTGGAACCTCTGTATCGATTTCAACCAAATTTGGTACACACATTCTAAGGAGCAGGCCACAAAGGGGGTGGAATGGTCATTGGGAACAAAATGGAGGGTAAAGGGGAAGGGGTTGTCTTTAGAAAACGATCAATTCAGTGTAAATTCCAAACCCTTAAGACCAATTCCAACCAGATTTGGTAGACATATTCTTTATTTTTTAAATATGTTTATTGAAAAGGTAAAAGAGCCATAGAAATCTATATATCAGAGCGTTAATGAATAAAGCTTCCAACGAACGATTAAATTTGTTATGATTAAATCATTCAACTCTATTATTAAAGATTATGATTAATGATTTATTCATGTTTGACAATGATGACTGATAAAAAAAACATTTTTGACGATGATTAACGATTATGAGTAATGAAAAAACCGTTGGAGTATGATTAACGATTACCGGTCGTGAATAAATGTTGACACACTGACACTATGTGTATGATTAATGATTTACGATCGAAATGATTAATGATTATGAATGATCAAATTGAATGATTCACATAGTGATCAAAAATCGAGTGACCTTTATTCCAAATTGGGTAATTAAAAGGTATACAAATTATACGATTATGATTGAAGATTTATAAATAAAAGCAAGGTATGCAATGTTTAAAATTGATTATTAATGAATGAACTCAAAACAATTATGAATATGATTAGTGATTAATGATTAAATGTAAAATTCTATGATTCTGATTAATTATTAATGATTAAATAAACCATTATCATGATTATATCTATGATTAATCACTAATGCTCTGTTCCAACATAACTTCTGAACCTCTTGGTCGATTTCAACAAAATTTGGAATACACATTCTTTTTCTTGAGAAGACAGAGATAGGGATTAGGGATGATATTTAGAAAACGGAAAGGTTGTGGATTGGTACTTGTATTGTTCAGCTCTCAATCACCTCAGTGTAACTTTTGATTTCAGTTAAATTTGGAACACACATTCTTCATATATGGGAGACGACGATAGTGGGTTAAGGATGGAAAAGAGGCGGGTGTGGGGAAGTGGTATTGTTTGCCCAGTGAAAAGCAATGTTTAATGTGTCTCATTCTGGATGGTGAATATGATCCCCTCTTTAAAAATAGATGTTTGTTCGGCATAAGATATCGGTGGATGTTTTTCCTTCTTTAGAAATAGACGTTTGCCCGGTATAAGCCGATTTTGGGTTTGATCCCTTTTCAAAATCAGTAAATGTTTTCGAATGAAATCTGTCTTCTTTTAATTAAATGATAAAGTATCAATAAGAAAACACAATTATCCTGTTGACCCAAGGGGCAAGTAACTCTAAACTTTGCGATAATATCACTCATTGTCTCGCAATAGTATTTCGTGATATTTCTAGTATCCACGATTTTCGTCAAACAATGAAACGGTTGCTAGTTCGGTTGTTATGGCGTTTGTCAGTTAGTTGATGAAACACAGTGCTCCCCCGTATAGGAAACACATGATTTCTATCTTCCACGGATTCTAGATAACTTTCAAACCGCATTTTATGTTTCTAATACCATCAAACTAAAACGTGGGCCCCAAAGGTTGCTTAAAAAGTAATAGTAATAGAAATAATTGTTCAGTGATTTTTAAATAATTTAAAGGAGACTGAAATCATGTGTTGCCTAAAACTGGGTGTACTGTATCGACTGGGTGACGTTGTTTTTCATGCTTTCCCAACCAGGGCTCTTCGATCAATTTACCGTAGATACAACGTAGTTTTTCGCTAGTATTTATTAGTATTTTTGGATACTGTCGAAAGTTTAGAGTTAGTTGCCCCTTGTGTTGACCAATTGTTTTTTTTTTCATTTTCCGATTTTGAAAAAAACTGCGAGTCAAACTGGCAACTCCGAGGCCGGGTACATACAGCTAGTATTTATTATAAAATAGGCAGAAAAATCTATATGCAAGCTTTCTCCAGGAATTCCTTCGACAATTGCTCTTGGCATTCTATCCGAAATTCTATCAGGGATTCTTTAGGAATGCCTCCAGTAACTCCTTCGGCAGTGTCTTCAGGAATTCCACCATAAGTTTTGCCGGGAATTGATCCGAAAATTCCACCATTATTTACTCCAAGAAAATCTTCACGAACTTCTTTATAAGTTCTGCAGAATTCCCTGCAATAATTCAAATAATTTCGTACTGTTTCCCATAATATTTAGGAATAAGAATATTCCGTGGAAATTCCGCAGAATTGCCAGTAAACATTCCTGAGAATGTTTACTCTTCGAATTTCTTGTGTAAATTCCATAAAATTTTCCGTGAATTGTTTCGAATAATTTCCTGTGAAAATTTCAAAGAATTTCTCCAGGAATTTCACCGGAAATTTATACAGAAATTATACCGACAATGAAATCAACAATGGAATTTTCGGAGGAATTCCTAGATTAATTCGCAATGAAATCCTGGAAGAATTCCGGTAGAAATTTCATTTCCACTGGGAGATCCTCCAGGAGTTTCTACGAAGATTCCTCCTGGAATTCTTCCAGGAGTTCCACCGGCATTTCCACCAAGAACTTCTCTAGGATTTCCTATAGGATGAATTCTCTTGTTTCCGAGAATGCGTCTGGTAGTTTCCCTGGGGTTCCTTTGAAAATTCTCCCGGGAGTTTCTTCAGAAATTCTTCCAGAAAATTCCTTCGAGAGTTCCTTCGGGAATTCCACCAGCAATTCATCCGGGAGTTTCTCCGGAAATTCCTCCGGGAGTTACACCAGAAGCTATTCCAGGAAATTATTCAGACTTTTTCCAGGAAATCATTTAGGCTTTCTTCGGAAATTAAGCTGGATATTCCTCCCGAAGTTCTTCCGTTAGTTTCTCTGGGAGCTCATCCAGGAGGTCCTCTAGGAATTCTTCTAGAAGTTCCTCCTGTAATTCCTCCGGGAGTTCTACCGGGAGATCTTACGGGAGCTCCTCCGGCAGTTCCTTCGGGAATTCCTCCGGGAGATCCACCAGCAGTTTCTACGAGAATCCCTCCGGGAGTTTCACCGGCAGTTTCTCCGGGTGTTTCTCTGAAAAAGAACTCCCGGAGGAACTCCCAGAGTAATTTCCGGAGGAACTCCCGGGGGATTTTCTATAGGAATTTTCGGAGAAATTATCAGAGGAATTATCGGAGGAACTGCTGGTGGATCTTCTGGAGGAATTTATTGATGAGCTACAGGAAGAATTTCCGGAGGAAATCCTGGAGGAACTCTCGTAAGAATTCTAGGATGAACTCCCAAAGGGACTTCCGAAAGAGGAGGAACTCCTGGATGAATTCTTAAAAGAACCTCCCGGAGGAATTCTTCTAAGAACTTCTGGAGAGATTTGTAGATAAATGCATAAAGAAATGCTAAATGAATTCCTGGAAGAAAGCCTGATTGAATTCCCGAAGGAACTACTGGTGGAACTTCAGAGGAACATCCGTTGGAATACCCTAGAGTAAGAGAAAAAATATATATGAAGGAACTTCCGAAATCCCATTTGCTGCCAAATATCGTCCAGGAATTCCCTGTGAAGTTCCTGGAGGTATTACCGGAGAATTTCTTGGAAAAACTCCTGGAAGAACTCCCGGAGGAATTCCCACAAGAACTTCCGGAGGAATTCCCACATGGAAGTCCTGAAATAATTCTTAGAGAAGTTCCTAAAAGAATTTCCGACAAAATATCTGAAGGAATTCCCAAAAAAATCCAGAAGGAATTAATGCATAAATTCCCAGATGAATTCCTGAAACTATTCCCAGATGAATTGCTAAAGAAAATCCCTGCGGATTGTTCCGAAGAAATTTCTGGAAGAACTCTTGGCAGATATCCGAGTAAATTTCGAGTGAAGTCCGGAAGGAATTCTAGTACACTTTCGCGGAAAATCTCCCGGAGAAATTCCTGAAGGAATTCCTGGAGAAGTACCTGCAGAAACTCTCGAAAAAATACCTGTAAGAATTTCTGGGGAAATACTTGGACGAATTCCAGGAGAAATTCATGAAGATATTTCCAGAGGATTTCTTGAAGGATATTCTGAAGTAATTGCGAAAAGAATTCCAGATTGGAATGCTAGATGATTTCGCTATTGAATGTTTGGAGGTATTCCCGGAAAATTTCCTGGAAGTAATCCCGGAGGAATTAAAGGAAGAGTTCCGAGAGGAATGCCCGGAGAAGTTCCTAGAAGAATTTCCGAAGGAATTTCTTATAGATTTACAAGTGAAATTATGGAGCTAAATCGGAGGATTTCCGTCATATTTTTTTAAGAAACTTCTGGTAGAATTTTGGGAAGAAATTCCGTATGTATTCTTGACGGAACTCTCGAATGCATTCCTGAAGGAAATGCCGGATTCTTCTTGAAGAGAGAATAGCCGGAGAAATATCTAGAAGTAAATCTTGGAGAGAAGAAAATAAATCTTCAAGGAATTTCCTAGTGAAATTCCTAAACAAAACTTAGTGGGGGGTTTCTAGATAAGGAGGAATTACAATTACATGAGAAGGATTTTCGAACGATTTTCAGAGGAATTTGTGGATAACTTTCCGGAGGAATTCAGAAGTTCCCAGGGGAGCTTCTAGAAGGATTTCAAGGAGAATTTTTGAGCCCGAAATGTTTCAGTTGTTTTGAACTTTCATATATTATGGATCCTGGATGCCCTAATAAGTTTTGGGAATCTTTTGAATTTCAACCCCCTATTTCTGTATATGATTGGATCGTAAAGTGCACATGTTTGAGGGAATTCATTTCAGTACCCGTTCAATCTTTCCACAATTTAGGGGGGTGTGGGGGTCGCATACTGTGGCCCATATTGTATAACATTTTTACTTCTGACTTATCTGATTTACCACTAGAGTGTCAAAAATCTTTGTTTGCAGATGACAGCCAAAGGGCGAAGCCTTGGTGTCATTTGTAGTAGATTGCAAAAAAGTTTGGATATTTTCTCCACTTATGTGCGAAAATGTAAAATTTCCCCGAATGCTTCAAAAACTCAGCTTATAATTTTCCCACATAAGCCGAGAGCTTCTTATTTGAAACCTTCGAGCAGACATATTGTCACTATGAATGGGGTTCCATTTGGCCGAATAAGACATTTGGCTGAATAAGACATTTGGCTGAATATGACTTTTGGCCGAATAGCACATTTGGTCGAATAGGACATTTGGAAGAAAAGGTCATTTGGCCGAATAGGACTTTTGGCCGTATAGGTCATTTGGCTGAATATTACTTTTTGAATATTTACTTTTTACTTTGGCTGAATATTACACTGTGACCAGGTTCGAACTGTATGTGAAGAAAAGGGAAATCTAAAACAAGACCCCGCAAATGGAAAAGCATGATTTCCAGTCATCGTCAAGTGCTGACGCGAAGCTCCTTCCAAAGGTTACCTGTCGATCCTCCGTCATAAACGGAATACCATTCGAGCCTACTTGCTATGAAATTCAATTCACCGCCCTGAAGCAGGACGGTTCTTTGCATTATCGTTGAGCTTAATTTTCTTTTCACTTTAGCCTTGACTCGGTGACAACCTCGCTCCATTCAGACCAGACAGAGGACCGATTCCAAAATTCAAACGCCGCTCTAGAGAACAATTCCACTGGAATTCGTGCAGAATAGTGATGTAAAATGCATGTACCGAACCCCTCAGAATATTTGGTTTTCAAATATCACCGCCCAGATGTGTCTGTGCTGTTTTTGTATAGTGGGTCAAATCGGAAGTTTGGAAGCAATTGTTGCCTTTCTCGTAGACTTAGTTAACGTAAATCATGATGGATCGCTCCAAACCGAGCTTTTGATAAAGGGCTGAGTGAGTGATTCGCAAAATCCGATTTTCTCGCAACATTAGACGCTAAATACAGTTTAGTTTGTCGTTACTGATTAATTGACCATTGTGCTCTCGAGTTGTTGGCAAAATATTGTTTTTTTTTATTGTACCTCCATTGAAAAAAAAATAGATAGGAAAACGAGATATGGACATGATTGATATGAGAGATAAAAGATCAGACGACAATATCAATATTTTGCATTAAGAGATGAAGTTATGCTATTTTTAAGCATATTTGAGGTGCAAATTATTGATATTGTTGCTTGTTCTTTTATGGGCGCTCCCGTGCCGTGCGGTAAGATCCGCTGCTGCAAAGCAAGACCATGCTGAGGGTGGCTGGGTTCGATTCCCGGTGCTGATCTAGGAAATTTTCGCTTTGGAAATTATCTCAACTTCCCTGAGCATAAAAGTATCGTGTTAGCCTCAGTCATTATATACAATTGCAGAAATGGTAACTTTTACCTAGAAACCTCGCAGTTAATAACTGTGGAAGTGCTTAATTAACATGTCTCAGTGGGGGATGTAATGCCAATGAAGAAAAAAAGAAGAAGTTCTTTTATCTCCTATATCAATCAAGTTCATATCACATTCTGTTATTCTGTTCATGGCTCCTACCCGGGTACAACTAGGTGGAGCTTTCTGGGTTTTGTTTTGGTTGACACTACCACTACCCCAAGAAAGTCATCCCGGAATGCTGGGTTCCGAACACCTTTGAGTGATGTGTTACGGTATGAGATCTACCATGGTCACATTGTCAGATACAGGCAAATATTGACCCAAGTATACCTTCCCCAATATCCAACTCCAGGGTACTTATGAGGATGAATTAGAGTCGGGAGCCTCTCATTAAGTAACACTGAGTGGTCACCTCCTCCACCACATCTGAGTTTTTCAGAACATTGTAAATCGGAGATTGTTGTTGGATTTTTGTTCTGTTGCTACTTTCGGTGGATGAAGTCGAATAATAGTAAATTGATACCTTCTTCCATAATGTTTGTTATGTAGCCGGGAAAAAGAGGATTCTTATTTCCAAACGAGACTATATATTGGTTGTTTACCGTTCCTATAACACTAAAAGTCTTCTTCAGTTAATTATACGTTTAATCAAGCATCTCGTTATCGCAGATTCCCGGTACCCTTCGATTTATTATGTTTCCAAACCGTTGACTACAATGTTTGGTTTTAATTAACTCCAACTTTACCGATAACGATGTAAGCTCCGATCCATGGAACGATGCCGCACTTGCGGCGCCCATGTATTTGACTCCTGTGGAGCTCATTCGGCGCTTTTCCCAGAACAGTGTTTTCGTTGCAAATTGTCTACGCGAGAGAATGAAAACAGTCGTACAACAAAATATGCGAAATTCGGTTCTGGCCCATGGAAGGAGGAACCCCCAAATTGCTCGACGATGTTTCCAACATGATCAATTTTCCTCGCATCTGTTGTTTGCCGGAGGCAAATTAGGAAACGAAAATTTCTGCCATGGTTTTACGGGTGCCCTGGAAATATATTTTCAGAATACCACAGACACGTACCGCATGTTTACCGGCAGAACGCGTCTTTCATCAGCTTTCCATCATTCATATTTTGGGCACCTGTGCGGCACATCCAAACCAGCAGAAACAACAAAGCTTTTCGGGTTGCTCGGTCCGTGATCCGTCAAAATGCTGACAGGGATTTGAATTGGAAGACTGCGTGGGCTATAGGAAAATAAAGTGGAAGAATATCAACGAGAATATTTTCTGAATTCTTACGCTTAGTATCATAACGACGTAACTGCATCAGTGTTGGAGAAATCTCAAAATCTTAAAACTTATGAACAATTCAAATCACGAAACGCATCCAATTCAGCTCCTTAAAAGTCATGGCTGAGTTGAATCATCCTTGTATGTGAATAATAAATTGCCACCAAATTGATTTTAAACGCTTTTCTGAAAGAAATTACTTTTTGACAAACTCAAGCGTAATGCATTCCTTAAAATTCCCAAACGAGTTTACGATTATTGAGGGCTCGATAATTGAAGTAGGGCTCGATTAATAATTGAGATTTGTGGATGATGTCGTTGTTCTGTTCTTATCAATGAAGCGAAATGTGGCATTTTCTGTAAGATATTATGATTTGGTGTGATGCAAAAAAGAATCGCATCGCGGGTGTAACTTCTATTCCAGTTCAGTTATTAATAAGAAGGAAAATCGATGCAGAAAAATCAAATAATACATTTACACCCTTTTCATACTGAATCGCATGTAAAAGATACATACAAATGGTATAAAATCATTCAAATTAAATCAAATTAACAAAATGTGTTCTACATTTTAAAACTTTCAAACTTTCTTGATTTCAGAGAAAAACACTGATTTGAATAACAATACAGTATAATCCTCCTGTTTGGATTAAATTTAAGGATGTAATTTTTTTCATCCATTTTTGTTATCATAATGATCATATTCGATGTGCTTCATTTCAAATGCCATGCAAACTTTATGTCAACAGATGAATCGTCATGTCGTCATTTTCAATTTCATTCAGTCGAGAGGAGTCGCAATGTTGTCCGACGTTGACGGAGACATTTCGAGGAACCACACTGAATGGCACATTGTAAAAATGATTTCGTGACATTTTGTAACATGTGTAAGCATTTTTCCTCTATCGTATTGAGTGTCACGAAGAGTTGCAATTCAGATCCTAGTCGATAGTAGAAATAACATTGCACAGTGGTAAAAATCATGGTTTTAGAGAGTTTATTTAATAGTTTACCTTTATTATATAATTTACCGTAATGGCGTGTTCAAGACATTTTATCTGTAACCTGTAAGTCGACGCGCTTCTTTGGAGGTATTCAGTCTTATGATCAATCCCCCTAAAAGTGAGATGCATTTCTTTTTTTCCACTTTACAACATGGCAAGTATACGTCTTCGCGAGAGTTGTAGCAAAAGTTCTCCTGAAAAACTTAGTCGAAGACACCAAGTTGGTAACTTCATTACTTTCGGAGATTTATTGATTTTTATGCCAACAAGTTTTGAACATGTTCGATGTGTAAGCATTCAAGCATATGGAGACGCATGGTGCATTGGTTCATCAACTCTTTGTGAAGGGTGATTGGTTTCTATCTTGCATAGTAGGAAATGGTTTTTGATGAAACGTTCAGTTCAGGTATTAATTTTCATCACGTGTACTTTGTTATGCATATGAGATTGACTGCCACAATTCGCCCGTTGCCAAGTTGCAATTAAATCAAATATGACTAAAAAATTAAAAAAAACTATTATAACTTTTTTCTTTTTAAGTTTTCAAGTCACAATAGCCATGAAACGGCGAATTTTAATATTATCTGAAACTTCTTAGAACATGCGAAAAATGTAGAAATCAAAATGCAAAAGATATGATGAGAAAAACATTTTAAGGGGTTGTCTGCATAAAACGTAAAAAATCTCCAAAAGTAACTGAATTACGAACTTGGTGTCTTCGCAAAGTTTTTCAGTAGAACTTTTGCTATAACTTTTATAAAGAATCAAACCTTTTATGTTGTGAAGTGAAAAAACTAAAATTTTCATCTCACTTTAGGGGGATTGATCAGTAAACTGAATATCTCCAAAAAAGCGCAATAACTTACCGATAAAATTTCTCGAAGACACCATTACGCTTAATTGAATAATAAGGGTACTATTAAATAAACGCGCTCAAAACACGATTTTAGCCACTGTGCATTGTGGAGATTATTTTTTTAAGAAGAATCACTAAATTTAATCTATACGAAAGCTGCAATATTTTGATGTGGCTGTTTTGATCGTCGTTGGTGCTCTCCTAAAAAGGAGCAATAACTTGAATTACCTTGTGCTTGACACTGACGATGTGCTGCCATCGTATTTGCGTTCCGTTTCCATGTCAAAACAGTCAAAAAAGCACGAATATATAGAATTATTTTTGTAAACGATTATACACCATAAAATCAATGCAACATGTTTCTAAAAACACAAAATAATGTTTATTAAACACTATTTAGTAACCTAAGTAACATTTTAAGTTTATAACACTCTTGAAAACCATAAGGTAAACATTTTAGATGAGCGCAAAACTAAGAAAATGTAAATCGTGTAAAACAGTATTGTGTATATTATGGTGCCAATGAAAATGACATTTTTGAATTACATAAAATTACAATATGAGCTCAATTTGACATGATTTTGAATATTTCTACCCCTCCCTAACACTTTGATTCTATATGTGAAAGCGCTCCTGAATCACGTCCGAATAGGCTAACATTTAGCATAGGGTCATATTTCGGCATATAAAACTTAACCATTTTTTTACCTTTCTCATGTCATATACTAAGTATACGTAAAGGCTATATGTTATATATGATATATGTTGAGATCGGAATTCGGGTACTCGGATGATGGAGCACTGGAAATCGGAACACTATGTAGGGTAACGATTGCACGCTCGTTCCCGAGTAGACGAAAATAGCTCAACAATATCAAATGTTGATAAAATAGCAAAATGAGATATGGATTTGATTGATATAAGAGATAAAAGATCAGACGACAATATCAATATTTTGCACTAAAATATCATGAGGAGATCAAGTTATGCTATTTGTAATAAGTGATCAATATCATGTGCCATTAGGTGGTTCTTATGCATAGCAAATCTTGATATTTAAATGATATTTCGGAGAAATTTTTTGATATTGTTGCCTGTTCTTTTATCTCTTATATCAATCAAGTCCATATCATGTTTTGCTATTCTGTTCATGGCTTCTACCCGGGTTGTACTTGCCTGTAGACGGAGTTCGGAAGACCTCATCTCCCAACTCAGACGCAGGACCGGGACGGCTGTTGGTCGCAGACATGAAGGGCTCGACTGCGTTGAGAGGGATTGAGGCTTGCGGCAAGATTGCGTCCCGACGTTGATCCGTGGTTCCTTTGACAGTACTGTTTCAGAGCTGGACAGTTGATGGGTAATGATCTGAACTCTTTTGTTGTTGGAACCAACATTTTTTTCCGGAATGTGAGCAATGGAACTGTTAATCTCATCTAGGATTTCGAAGAAGGAGGTCTCTTCACAGGATCTAGATCTCTTAATCGGGTCGTCCAAAACGTCGTCTAAGTTGAGCTCATCGATACTCTGGAGGAATGTGGTTTGTTCGTTTACATTCATTGGTTTGGAGAGCTGGGATCCGTAAATCGTCTTGTTAATTCTACGTAGATTTTCACCGTAGTTACCAAGCTGGGTCTCCATCAAATCGCTACAAATAAGTAATTCCCGCAAAAAAAAGTAATTCTTGCAAGGCTCTCATGATTGTCTTTTCACGATCGTAAACAGCGGAATCGAAATTTAAGCGGCACGATTCACAAAACCAGATAAATCCAATGAATTGCCTGCTTTGAGCGTGCTTACAGCGGCACACTAAGTGTTAACTTTGGTAAATCAGTATGGCGAAAGGCATCTAATGTTTAATATTTCTAAAATAGGCACTTTTATCGAAAAAATATTTGGTAGGCGTAGTAGCGGACACCTTCATACATAACTGGTACCAAATATTGTTTTCGTAAAAAGCTCCTAATTTTGAGAAAACCCGCGTTAAATGTCTTTCGCCATACAAATTTCTGGTGGTTAACTCATGCTGGCTATTTTGCGCATATACTATACTGCCGCTAACGGCAAGTCAGACTTATCTGGATATGGCGTCCATATACAGATAAGTCTGACTTGCGGTTAGCGGCAGTATAGCGCCTGGATGTGATAGCGGCGAGTAGAAAATCAGCCACTGCCAATAATTCATTTTAAATGCAAATACTGCATAATGCGTCATTCCCATGCAGGTATAATGAAACACCATATCGCAAGAACCACCGCATGCGATTGTTCTACCAGCCTCCAGCACATTCGAACATACTTTGTATGAATCCATCTCAGAAGTATTTATTAAAAGTGTTGATGCCCAATTGAGTGCCCCAATGTACCAGTAAATCGAAATATTACCAGTCGCCTAATAAGGGACCAGTCAAAACGATTAATGCAAGAGATAGCGTTTTTTCAATGGTAGTAAAATCGAAATTTCATCTCTGTCTATTTTACTACTAATCAATGCATACTAAGTGCAGGAGATAATCTTTTCACCTCATACTTCATTCCTTATCTACTAAAACACCACCATTTTCCATAAATTTGCAAAACACTTGATTTTCCCATACATTTTATCGATTTCCAACTACCATTCTTCCTCATGAGCTCATGGTGAAAATGAATCGCCTGCTTTGAGCGTGCTTACAGCGGCACACTAGGAGTTAACTTTCTGAAATCAGTATGGCGAAAGGCATCTAAGGTTCGATTTCTCAAAATTAACAACTTTCATCAAAAAAATATTTGGTAGGCATGGTAGCGGACACCTTCCTACATAATCGGTACCAAATAGTTTTTCATGAAAAGTTTCTTATTTTGAGAAAACCCGCGTTAGATGACTTTCGCCATACAAATTTCTGGCGGTTAACTCTTGCTGGCTATTTTGCGCATATACTATAGCGCCTGGATGTGATAGCGGCGGGTAGAAAATCAGCCACTGCCAATAATGAATCGCTTACTTTGAGCATGCTTACAGCGGCAAACTAGGAGTTAACTTTTTGAAATCAGTATGGCGAAAGGCATCTAAGGTTCGATTTCTTAAAATTTAGCACCTTCATCGAAAAAATATTTGGTAGGCGTAGTAGCGAACACCTTTTTACATAACCGGTACCAAATAGTTTTTCATGAAAAGTTTCTAATTTTGAGAAAACCCGCGTTAGATGTCTTTCGCCATACAAATTTCTGACGGTTAACTCATGCTGGCTATTTTGCGCATATACTATAGCGCCTGGGTGTGACAGTGGCGGGTAGAAAATCAGCCACTGACAATAATTCATTCATTGTGAAAATATCAGAACATAGAGTAGCAGGCTTAACAACACAGATAGAAACGCCGGTATCGCCACTTAGTGACGAGTACCGTACACATGGTGCACGGAAGGTTGTTGTCTACACTTTTTACGGCTGCTGCACCCTGGAAGTAAATGTCATTGAAGTAAACAGAGGGTCCCTCATTGTTTGCAAAGTTTTTTGATGTTCACCACACACACAATTCGCACTACACTAACCGAAAAACACGAAAATGAGATTGCAAAACCGATCTTATTAGTGCTGTCCAATGAGCAGCTCGAAGTAGCTCGAAGTTCGTACCATCCCTCTCATGCCCATTTGTTAACAAAAAAAGAACGAGAAGGACGGGAACAACTTCGAGCTACTTCGAGCTGCTCATTGGACAGCATTATTGTGAGTGATCCGACGCAAATGATTTTACCGGAATTTGATAACATATAAAACACAAAAACAAACGTAGCTTCGAGAAGATATGCTCATTACCCGACCGTGTTGCCAAAGTACTAGTACCAGAGTGTTAATTCACAGTTCTTACTCTGCAATGACCGCAGGTGGCTACCAGACGGCCTTTCCGCAAATCTGGAACGTCCGTGAAAATGATCGTTTTGTACAGTTCGTCCTTCTTTTTCTTCTTCTAAATCGTTTCTGATAATGACTGTACTCGATGTACTGAGTAGAAGTATAAGTACTAGAACGCTAGTGGCGCTGAAGTCATTTAGGGGAAAATACCTATTCTTGGCAGTCTAAGACATTCGTCAAATTGAATGATAAAAATAATGAATAATTACACTAAAACACAGGTACAGTTTAACTGGTATACATTTGTATGCTCTTTCTTTTATGATTGGTATTCACTAAATATAGCAGCTTTTACCACAAACTCAGTAAATTTAATATAAAGTAACAGGTCAACGTTCCTTCTATTGGCATAGCAATTTCTATTATCAGCAATGAGTTTGCTCCCTTTAGCAACTAGACATGGAAGTAGAAAACTGGTAATGTATTGGTGCCAAATGCTGGTTGTTTATATCCTCCAGTAGTAAAATTCATTCATATTATTCGGCCGCACGCTCGTCTCGATTCACTCAATTTTGGAACAAACTTTATTATTTATCAAAACTGGCTTAAAACAAAACATGAATTTTTAGCCTTGGCATCAATTTTATGTCAGGTAGACAGATAGGCAAAAGCATTTAAACACATTGTAAAACAAATTTAACCCTTATGCGGCCAAAAAAAACAGACGTGAATGGCAGATAGGGTACTAGTGTATTCAGGTATTGACATTTTCATAACTTTTACCATTTTCAACCTATTTGAATAATGTTGGCCATTTTGGAGAAGGGAACTTATATGCTTTTTGTCCGCTGCCAAGATTTACATCTTTTGTCTTTTGTAATGCCTTAGAGTCGTAAGCAAAAGTCTATCAACCAGTTTCAAATATTCAACTTGCTCTTTGCGGTCCTTACGCGATATTGTTTCATAAAAAAAAATCATGGTGGTTGTGTACAAGACACGACCGCTCGACGTAAACTACGTAAAACCAAATCTATACACATAAGTAGGCTGACCATACGTACCGTATTTAACGGGACAGTCCCGTTTTTTAGACCTTATTGTACTGTCCCGTCGTAATCTAGAAAATTTGTCCCGTTTTTTCATTGATTCTTCCAAAGAGCTCTAAAATATTATTCAAACAAATTCAATATTTTAGGAGGGAATTTAAAATCAAATACAAAGAAAGTGAACGGAACCCATAAAAAAGTGGTAGATGTTTTGTTATTAGTGTTGCTTTTAAATAATGCTATTTATGCCGTTATGTATTTTGCATGGATTGATTTTTCTTAAGGCTTTTAACAGTTAATGACAACGAAGGCATTAAAATTTTACCAATTTTATCTGTGGATTGAATGGAACTGGTAACTTGGTAGGCAAGTATATCCTGAAAATCCGGTCACGCCTCAACATCAATAAAATGCAGCGCAGCGACAGACATTCTAATTGCCAGATTTAGTTATTTTTATTTTTTCTTCTTGCGAAATAGGTAATTCCATCTTTTTAAATCTGCTTTACCAAATATTTTTTAATCGATTGATTCTGTTCGAAACATTAAGAATCATTGAAAGTCTTTCTGAATAATTCTGAATATTTCAAAATCATCCACTGTAAAAAAACGACGACATTAAAAAATAATTTATAAATCAGCTGAACAAAATCGAGTTTAAGGAATCCGAAGAATTTAAGGCTAGTTTACAGATCAAGAACTTGTCTGCAAATTTCGCTCCCATATGTGTGAGCGGGATTTATTGGATTCCGTTGTAGAAAATTAGAATTTCGGCCCGATTCAAAATACATCCGGCGTAAATCTCCGAGAGTCCGAGCTGTAAATCAGCCTATAATTTAGCCAGGATTTGTTTTACTTTTCGCGACAAATTTGCACGAGTCCTGCCTTTTTGAAGGTCATGGAAACAACATTAATGGACAAGATTCCCGAGGTGTGAGGCTACTCTTAGCGTCATTTTAATCAATTTCGATCAAAAGAACCGTGAATTGATAAGATTTGGCATTTATCATGGAAATAATTTAAATTACATTTTATCATTATTATTCTTTGCTTGTTGAGATTTTTGTTATTCTTATACGTAGATTTTCTCTCATTTATGAAAAAGGGTTTTAGCACGGGAAAATTTTTTAATCAATAATCCCACCCTACTGCTCTTTTCGCATTTGTCTTTTGACATTTTGTTTCGTAGGGGGAAAGACGGCTTTGGCAGGTTTTGTTCTATTATTGGCAGGGGGGTTTTTGTCGACCTAATTTTATAAAATTTGGCCACAATATTCTTTGATATGCAAATAATGTTTAGGCCAAATTTGAGCCTAGTAAGTCATAAAAAACCCCCCTGTCAAAAATAGAACAAAGCCTGCCAAAGCCGTCATTCCCCCTTAAAATTATTTTTTCTTATCGGCTTTGCAAAATACTCCGAGATTTTTTTTTATTTTCAATTGTTTAGAATTGGAAAAGTTTTTGATACTGGTCAGTAATAAAATGCTTGTTTAAGAGTACCATCGTCGGGGGTGACAATGGGTTAAATGGGGGTGAGAATGGGTCACTGTTTCAACTACTCAGAATGTTTGTAGATCAGATTGAATGTATGTGAAGGCAAGAAGGCTAAAATACGATTTTGCTATCCGACCTCCAGGGTGCCGGTGAGAGCGATGACCCATTCTCACCCCCCAGACCCATTGTCACCCCCGTTGGCGGTAGATTAAAAAATAATTTCAAAATCCCACAATTTAAAAAAAAATTTTGAAAAGTGCGTAATTTTATGTTCCTTTGTGTTTTCCCGCGCCCCTTTGAAGAGTGAAATATTTAAATAAAATAAAGGCAAATAAAAATTAAGCCCATACATTTTGAAATTTCCACAGCTCTTGAATTTCGTTAAAAGGTTTTTTTTTGACATGTCCCGTTTTGCAAGTTAATTTGTACCATTTTTTCACCGAAATGATCTGGTCGGCCTACACATAAGAATTAATTCTTGTCCCTTATAGATTAGGAAACGACATAAACATTTGTATGTAAAGGTTTTTGGGAACGATAAAGATTCTTATGATGGTATTAGATCCCTCCTCTTCTGGAGGGGGGACTCCAATACAAATAAAGTACAAATTCCTGCTTTAATCGAAAATTAATCTAAATTTGCAAATTTCGAATACTTCTTTTAAATAATGTAAAAAATATATAATTAATCAATTTCAGGTGAAACGAAGCTCGTCGGTTCTGGTAGTCTAGTATATTAACAATATATTCCACCTCGTAAGTCTTCATATGTTGAATAATGGGCAGCATTGTCCTATCCAGCCGCTGGAGCCACCCCATTCTTACACTACGTTTCACAGTTGAATAATAGATAATACCCTAAAAGTAGGCAATTATTTATGGTTGAAATGCGCTATGTAGGAACGGGAATGGTTATGATTTTTTTTATGAACTTGTAAAGTATTGAAGTTGCAAAAGGAAAACGGTCCTGTCAGCCACATAAGGGTTAAAATACTACGGTGTTACTATCACTTTTGATATAATGCATGGTCTGCGTAAAAAATATGAAGCATTTGTATTTTAACACTTTTTTTTTAAATAAATGCCATCGCCGGATATTTTGTTCGTATTTTTGCTAAAATCAACTCACATAGAATTGTGCGTGGTATCTCCTTAGCGTGTGTTTGATATGCTCACAAACACATTCTCCCGCTCTATTCAGAAGTGTGCTGCTGTCAAAGAAATCGAACAGTCCCGATTTTATTTAGTGAAACATAGAGCAAATATTGCTTAAATTTGCTCTTTGTGGTGATAATCAAGTAATGATAAAGTGTAAAAAGTAGTTTACGTACCTAATTTGTCGTGTCATACGCAATAAAGAGGTGAAACAGGCGATCCAAAAAAGTAAGTAACAGTTTGCTTTTCGTGCGCTGCTTTCTTTGGCAATGCAATAATGGCAAGGATTTCGTAGGTGCAAATTTGTTTCGGTGATTAACACATCAAATATTGCTACTTTTACACAAACAACTTATTCAAATGTAAGCTTAGACTTGAAATTGTGTGATTGAATCAAAATTATGTTCATAAATAGTGTATGTTTGCTGGAAAACGCAAATATTGTTGAGGGTGCCAACAACTGTCGCACCCTGCCAATGCCGTAAATAATTTTGCCTACCCTAAATAATTTTGCCAAAATATGTTCAACAAGCTTCAATTGGCCATAATTTATGGATCATGTTGTAGTGCATGTTTGGTTTCATCACCAACATCGGTTCGACACTTTGACTGCCAAGTCAAAGTAACCTAGATGTTAGTCACACGAACAGGAACGACATTAGCAATCTTATACTTTTGAATCAACTATGCACTGTAACTCGTTGCGAATCCTGGCTACTATGATCAGTTTCTTGAAAGAGTTGAATAGTGTTAAAGGTCTTATTTATCCAAAAACAAGCTAAAACTAGAGGCCTGAATAAGAGAAACGCGGATAAGTATGTGCCGCCATTCGTACCGTCAAAAAACAGCAGCCAATCGAGCAGGAGACCTGTCAAGCAGCCAAAATGTTGGCTCAAATACTGAAAACGGCTAAATTCGATTTTATGCCATTTTTAAATAAACAAATTTTACATAAGTTTGCAATAATATATGCAAGTTATTTATAGATTATGAAATGAAATTGCATTGTTTATTGGATTCTATTGTTTAATTATGTGGACACATTAAATAGCGGATTGTGAGACTTTATCTACATAAACCATTTCTTCCTTTTCATGTGTTGTTCTTTGATGAAGAAGAATGAATGCAGTGTTGGCAGAGTCATATTTTCTATCCGCGTTTCTCTTATTCAGGCCTCTAGCTAAAACTAGAGGCCTGGATAAGAGAAACGCGGATAGATATGTGCCGCCAACCGAACCGTCAAAAACAGCAGCCAATCGAACAGGAGACCTGTCAAGCAGCCAAATGTTGGCTAAGATACTGAAAGCGGCTAAATTCGATTTCATGCCTTTTTTTTTAAACAAATTTGAATGCATTTTATATTAGTTTGCAACAATATATGCAACAAATTTATAGATTATGTAATGAAATTGTATGGTTTATTGGATTCTATTGTTATGTGATGTGGACACATTAAATAGCGGTTTGTGAGATTTTACCTACATAAACCATTTCTTCCTTTTCATGTGATGTTCTTTGATGAAGAAAATTGACGGCAGTGTTTGCAGAATCTTTTTTTTTTCTATCCGCGTTTCTCTTATTCAGACCTCCACTTAAAACTAGCTTATTTAGCAAAGATTGTTATGTGATTGAATGAATTCGAAATTCTAATTTGATGTAAGAAACAAGATTTTCCTGCATTTTTAATTCTAACAGTTACTGCTCGACTAGTAAATTTGAAGGTACAGGATTGAAATGGAAATGGTACGAAAATCCATTTACTGTTTTAGCGATTGCTGGAACATGATAAATGTAGGAAAAGATACAAAGTAGAAGAATGTAATGGGCCTTAGATCGAACCCACGGCCTCTTGCGTATTAGTCAGCAACGGTAGCCATATGACTGCCAAGCACACTTTTCTGAACACGTTGATTTTCAAATTCCAAATTCCTACTGAATGCTACTTCCTTCAACAGGCTCCTACAAGTTTTCAAGCTGTATCATAAGTGTAATTAGTTATTCATCCTAGTATCCGATTCCAGAAATGCTGCTTTTATATCTAAGGAGAGTACATCACAAAAACCCCCCTCCCCCCATGCTTTGTTTGCATAATTCAGTAAAGTTGATAGGAGAGCGCCACATGCAACTCCACCTGTTTCAACGATTCTTTGTTGTAAAAATCGCATGAATAAACTGAATATTGTTTTGCTTCATCAATATTGCAGGAATAGTTTTAGTTTATTTTTCCATACATTTGGATGTTTACAAAGCAGCATGTTTTATTAAAGGTAGACT
Organism: Armigeres subalbatus; assembly: GCF_024139115.2. Taxonomy (NCBI): domain Eukaryota; kingdom Metazoa; phylum Arthropoda; class Insecta; order Diptera; family Culicidae; genus Armigeres; species Armigeres subalbatus. Next base: position 239,295,455 of record NC_085140.1, on the reverse strand, counting down.
TGGAAACCAATCTGGCTTAGCTATTCAAAGGAGCCGTACGACGAGTGAGAATTTAACCAGGAAAATGAGCAGTTAATATATAGCAAACATACTAATTTTAAAAATTAAATACAACCCAGGATTGTTCCATATATTTCATACAGTATTCTTCAACAACTCCTGTATTCTGTAGCTTTATATATTTTCTGATCCTGAGCTGCTATATTCCACTTATTTATTATATATTGCGTATTTCATTGTTCAAATTTTCTCCATATAAATTTATATTCCATGGTCTAGAATGCTTCCTGCCTAGAATTGTTATGCCGGTACAGTTTAAAAAAGGAACTCATCATCTTTGAATTCGCAATACTTGGCCTTGCAACTAAGGCACGACATAATACTTACTTACTATATTCTTTGTAAACATTGTTTTTTCTAACTCTATTTAGTGTTTATATTCCTTTTATATTTCATATCAATTTTGGAGAATAGTAGCTTTACAGTATTATCTGCCTATTTTATCACTATTTCATATATTCTCTACACAAATCCATAACAATATTATTGATTTGACTATAAATATATGCCATGGGGTTGGGAGGGTGCATCAGGGCATCAATTAAGTTACAACTGGACAATGAAGTGGTAGCCAATCGGAGTCAAGGAAGGAAAGTATTAGTCGTTCGCTTCTACAGTCAAACCTCCATGAGTCGATGTTCTATGACTCGATATCGACTCATGGAAGCAAATTATGCCATATTAAAAAATATTTTCTGGGTTACTGTGATGGTACTTTCAAACGGCTTTCCAAAGATTTGCTATTCCTCATCTCAATATTTCCATGAGTCGATGGTCCCTTCAATATCGACTCATGGAGGTTTGACTGTATTACTTTTATCTCCAACAGTTGTTAATCAGTTGACGCGCCCTTCTTCAAACAAACCATCCCGTGGAAACTTATCAAGCTGCATTGCAAATTTCATTATTATATTTGTTGGATCATTCTGCTGGAAGAAGATTCCCATTTTTCCGTGTGTTTCGTGTAAGTGTCTCTGCTTACAGGTCCACCACCCCCATTTTGGCCCTTCATACAGCAATATGTTGAATTCAAAATCATATTGAAATTTGACCTTACTGTCAAGTGGAACCGCATGCAGAGCAAGACTCTAGCCAGTATGGTGGCTTACTACATACATACATACATACATATTTGATTTAACTGCAACTTGACAACGGGCGAATTGTGGCAGTCAATCTCATATGCATAACAAAGTACACGTGATGAAAATTAATACCTGAACTGAATGTTTCATCAAAAACCATTTTCTACTATGGAAGGTAGAAATCAATCAACCTTCACAAAGAGTTGATGAACCTGTGCACCATGCGTCTCCACATGCTTGTATGCTTATACATCGAACATGTTCAAAACTTGTTGGTATAAAAATCAATAAATCTCCAAAAGTAATGAAGTTACCAACTTGGTGTCTTCGACTAAGTTTTTCAGGAGAACTTTTGCTACATCTCTCGCGAAGACGTATACAGGGGATGGACAAAATAATTAGGATAGGCAAATTTTGGATAAAATTAGATGTGTTGTAACTACCTTAGTTATTATCCGATTTTGAGAAAATTATTGCAGTTTGACGGAATGTCCATGGAACCGACTATGGCCACCGGATTCCGGAGATATTCCGGGTTTTTCGGAGGTATCTCGCTTTTTGATAGATCGTCCACTATGATTTTATTCTAGAAGGCCTCTAATGTGTCCAGAATGAAAAACCAATTGAATAAACGAATCCTGGAGTCGCTGGGATGTCCCCGGGGAACCTGTGAATGGGGACATTTAAGTTTTAGCACCAAAATCAGTCATTCGACGGCTCTTTTTTCATGGTTTTCGATCAGGAAGCGAAGTATGAATAGAAAATGGTCCATTGACGGCTCTGACCGCTTCCAGGATCTACGGATTGGCTCCGGGGAACCTGTTGAAGGGGACATTTTAGTTTTACCACCAAAACCAGTCATTCGACGGCTCTTTTTTCATGATTTTCGACCAGGAAGGGAAGTATGAATAGAAAATGGTCCATTGACGACTCTGACCGCTTCCAGGATCTACGGATTGGTCCCCGGGAACCCCGCCTCTCTGCGGATGAATTTCAAACTAATCAGTTTCTCAATATATTGGTTTCCAATCATTGAACACATTTGTAGAAGACGGCAACTTCCTAAATCCCATAGATCCGGAGATATCGAACCAAGCTGGTAGGTTCATATACACTAGCGCCGCTAAGAAGAATTCCAAATCATTTTTTTCCTGCACTCATAGGGCCGCATGGGATCATAGGTGGATTTAGAATTTGTTTCACTACGCCAGGATTTTTCGAAATGTTATAAGAAACACCGTTTATGCAGAACATTGACTATTTTCACCGGTGTGGTGTTTCGGAACTTGTGGAAGACCAGCAGAAGATTCAATAACCTTAAAAAATGTCCCCATAGCAGTATCTATCCCCTTTATTATTATCCTGAAAAATCACGTTGATATAATTTTTCTTCTTCTTATTGGCATTACATCCCTACACTAAGACAGAGCCGCCTCGCAGCTTAGTGTTCATTATGCACTTCCACAGTTATTAACTGCGAGGTTTCTAAGCCAGGTTACCATTTTTGCATTCGTATATCATGGGCTAGCACGATGATACTTTTATGCCCAGGGAAATTGAGACAATTTCTAGTCCGAAAATTGCCTAGACCGGCACCGGGAATCGAACACAGCCACCCTCAGCATGGTCTTGCTATGTAGCCGCGCGGGTTACCACACGGCTGAATATAACGGATATACAGATTGTCGTACTTTCTACAACACGCTAGTTTTCGTGTTATGAAAGTTGAAGCGAGTTGCGGAAGGTTAAAATGGTTCCAAGGTGCACCACTGAAACAGGTTCAAACTGCAAGCTAATGATCAATTGGTTGGCACGAACAGAAGATGTAATGCGTTGCCGCCAGCGTCCTTTCTGACTTTCGAACGGACAGGTCGAAGAATCAATGCTAAGTGCAACATCAAAGCGTAAACTCATTATGACGCTCATCATTCGAATGATTTACCTACATCGCAATCACTGTGTGTGATTCACACTTTCCTAGGGTAATTAGGAAGTGGGTGTTGTGGGGAGTTTTCGGCAGCACCGTGAATAGAGATGTTTGCAGTCGCCAACGAAATGGACGATTTATGGCGGATAATTGTGGGCAAATATCTTGTCAGATGCATGCACTGACTGCTTGGCTGATGAGCGACTCGGCGATGATCGGGCACGTTCTGCTTAGCAGAAGGGTTGAGGTGGAAGTGGCACTGATAGACTTGATTAAATATGTTGATGAGGTTAGTAGAATAGTAGTGTTACTTAAACATACCAAGGTGCATAAATTATGATGTTAAGAAATGCTCATAATTGACTCGTCGGTTGATATGAACATTCGCTGCTCATTTGGGAATATTTATAAAAAATTTAAATCCGCAAAAGGAACTCAGAAAAGTTTTTCATACGTGGTGGAATTGTATTAACTTCTCGAGTTACCCGAACTTACGTAACTATTTTAAAACTATTTGATAATTTTCTCATTATCTGTATATTTTCTGGTTTCTTTTGTTGTTTTTGTGTTAAAACGGCCTTGTTGAATATTTACATTGTTATTTGAGAATAGTCGGTGTACATTATGCTAGTTTTGAGGGTTACCGGTTTCCAACGAATAAAAGCGATATAGATATCAATGATATTGGCAAGATATTGTTAAGGTTTGTTCTTCATGTTTTGCACCAGACAAACTAAATTTGAAAGGTAACGACAACTGATTGACACCTCATTATCAGGCCTAACTGCCCGAAGCAGAGGATGCAAAGTAGCAACATCTATAAAGTATCACGTATCACTTTCTTCTTTCTATACGGTCAGGATGCGATACGAAAGCCGATGTGGTCTACGAATAGGTCTCCGGGCTATTTTACTATTGATGGAAAATGTTTACAGCATCTCAACATCACTGTCCTGGGTCGCCCTGTGCAGCAAGGAAGCAACCGAGTAGCTGGCTCGTCTGCTAATGAATCGATGCATCGCTGAGGAGAGAGACGTGATGGCGTTTCTTCCGTGTGCCATTGAGACGACCATGGATAGAAGGATGATGTGTGCAGAGCGAAGTCTTTCTTCGACCAGTGATGGACGGATGCACATAAAATACTAAACATGGCACGGGACCATAAAATATGGAAAAGCATTAGATTATTGATCGATGGTGCAAAGTATGTGACAATTTGAATAATTGACGATGTGCATAATAAATGCAAATTAGTGGAAGATATTTGATCTTTGCCGTACGTTCAATGGGCTCACAGCAGCCCTAGAGTTCATCTTGTGTCATTCGCTTTGATCGTGGGCGGAAAAGGTAACCGCATTTTTCTGTGTAGTGCCCGATTCAATTCAATCGAAAGGTGAATAAAATTTTGCTCAACATAATTCTTTATTGAACTACACTCTATTTATTTATTTATTTTTTCTCAGACTAAGGCCGGAGTGGCCTGTGCAGTGCATAAAAGTCTTCTTCATTCAGCTCGGTCCATGGCTGCACGTCGCTAAGCACGCAGTCTGCGGAAATACCGCAAATCGTCTTCCACCGGATCGATCGAGAACCATTTTCACCGTACCATTACGGATGTCCAACATTCTGGCTGAATGCCCGGCCCACCGCAGTCGTCCGATTTTCGCAGTGTGGACGATGGATGGTTCCCAACAGCTGATGCAGCTCGTGGTTCATTTGCCTCCTCCACGTACCGTTTGCCATCTGCACCCCACCATAGATGATACGCAGCACTTTCCTTTTGAACACTCCAAGTGCACGTTCCCAAGTTCATTACCTTACCGCCACCGTTGTCTACCACATCGTAATTCAGGTACCACCTCACGCTCGTTCGTAAGAAGGTTCCTGTTTATGTCCTAATATCGGGCTGTGGCATGTTGCCCTTACGTGAACGGTTCAACTTCTTATAAAACTATGCTTTACAGTTACTCCGTGTCTTCACAGTCTCGATCTTCCTGATGCTGGCGCTTTTTCCTCCGGAAAATCGAGTTTTGTCTGTTCCGCGCCCGTTTGAATCGTGGCTCGTTCGCCATTGTGCGGTGTTGCAGCAATATAACCCATTCTGCATTCTTATCTTCCACTAACTGCTCACATTCGTCATCGTACTAGTCGTTTCTTTGATTCTGGGGCTCCGTGCGTAGTTTGTCGGTTGCGTTTGTCGGATCGAATATATCTCCAGCCATCTTCAAGAGAAGCTGCGCCTAGCTCCTCTTCCGTTATGTGTGCTACTTCCTACCGTCTAGTAGCCGCCCAGTGTTTAGCCGCGACGTTCGACTTCAACACTGTCGAAAGTTTTGAGCGCAGGCATACTGCAACAAGGTAGTGGTCGGATTCAATATTCGCATTGCGGTAAATGCGAATGTTTGTGATGTCGAAGAAGAATTTACTGTCGAACAGGACGTGGTAGATTTGGTTTTCCGTTTCTTGGTTAGGTGATTTCCATGTGGCCTTGTGGATATTCTTGCTGGCGAAAGAAAGTGCTTTGGACTACCTTTCCGCGAGAGGCTGTAAAGTTTATGCATCGCTGGTCAATGCCATTCGATACCGATCCGATCACTGGTCTATATATACGGTCTTCCTTCCTACGATTTTCACGTCCCGCAGTGGGTATCCATCATAAGTCTGCTCCAGCTGTGCATAAAACGCTTCTTTCTCGTCGTCGAGCTCCCTTCGTGTGGGCAGCGCACGTTGATGGTGATATTGTTGAAGAAACGCACTTTTATACTTAGCTTCCACATCCTTGCGCAATCACGCGTTGGCGCATCGTGCTCAGCACTATGAAGCCGATTCCCAGCTCATTGGTCACAGCTTTGGTAGAAGATAGACGATCGATGCCCGCTTTTCCACATTTTCTGTTCTGTCCAGAAAATTTCCTGCAGCGCTACGACGTTGAAGCTGCGGGAAGTAATTCATCGTAGATTATCCCCCGTCGCAACCTTGTGTATTGTTTCTTGCAGTTCCATGTTCTAAGCTTCCAATCGTGATCCTTTATTCGTCACCTAGGTCGTTGCTAATTGTATCGAGTCGTCTTATCTCTTATGTTGTTTTAATATAATAAATAATAAAATGTTATTAACAAAAATGGAGAAAAGGCTCAAAAACTTGCTCAGCAGTTCGAGAGTGCCCATAATTTTAGTCTGGGTCTCACTAGTCCAATTGAGGATCAGGTTACACGGAGCTTCGAAGACATTCTCAATCAAGAGAATGTTTTTGACACTTCGTTGGGAACTAATTTGGATGAAGTGAGATCTATTACTAGGAAATTTTAAAATATGAGAGCCCCGGGTGATGATGGTATTTTCTACATACTTATCAAAAAAACTTCCTGAGAGCTCTTTATCCTTTTTGGTTAATTTATTCAACAAATGTTTTCAATTGGCACACTTCCCAGATAAATGGAAAAACGCCAAAGTTGTTCCAATTTTGAAGCCGGACAAAAATACAGCTGAGGCTTCTAGTTATCGCCCAATCAGTTTGCTTTCTTCAATAACCAAACTGTTTGAAAAGATTATTTCAAATAAAATGATATTAATGACAATTCTCTCTTTGCTGATGAGCAATTTGGTTTTCGCAATGGACATTCAACCACTCATCAGTTATTAAGAGTTACGCATTAAATTCGGCTCAACAAATCTGAAGGATATTCGACTGGAGTTGCTCTTCGTGATATAGAGAAAGCATTTGACAGTTTTTGGCAAGAAGGTTTGATTGTAAAATTGATTAATTTTAATTTTCCTCTGTACATTATTACTGTTTATCAGATCGCTCACTGCAGGTTAACTATCAGAATTCGAAATCTAATAGATTACTTTTAAGAGCTGGTATTCCCCAACGCAGCATACTGAGGCCCATATTGTATAACATTTTTACTTCTGACTTACCTGATTTACCACCAGAGTGTCAAAAATCTTTGTTTGCAGATGACACGGGCCTTTCAGCCAAAGGGCGAAGCCTTCGTGTCATTTGTAGTAGATTGCAAAAAAGTTTGGATATTTTTTCCAGCCGAGAGCTTTTTATTTGAGACCTTCTAGCAGACATATTGTAACTATGAATATATGGGTTCCAATTAATTGATCTAGCGAAGCTAAATATTTAGGACTTCTGCTAGATCAAAAATAAACTTTTAAAAATCACATTGAAGGCCTTCAAGCCAAATGTATCAAATATATTAAGTGTCTCATTTTTTCATTTATTTAGTTAACATCTAAACAGATAACACTGAATCAACAATTTGACGCCACAATGCACGGTTCGAGGCCGCATCTCTCCATCCTCGGATACGCCCCACGCTCGCCAAGTCGTTCTGCACCTGGTCTGCCCATCTCGCTCGCTGCGCTCCACGCCGTCTCGTACCTGCCGGATCGGAAGCGAACACCATCTTTGCAGGGTTGCTGTCCGGCATTCTTGCAACATGTCCTGCCCATCGTACCCTTCCGGCTTTAGCTACCTTCTGGATACTGGGTTCGCCGTAGAGTTGGGCGAGCTCATGGTTCATTCTTCGCCGCCACACACCGTCTTCTTGCACACCGCCAAAGATGGTCCTAAGCACCCGTCTCTCGAATACTCCGAGTGCTTGCAAGTCCTCCTCGAGCATTGTCCATGTTTCATGTCCGTAGAGGACTACCGGTCTTATTAACGTCTTGTACATGACACATTTGGTGCGGTGGCGAATCTTTTCGACCGCAGTTTCTTCTGGAGCCCGTAGTAGGCCCGACTTCCACAGATGATGCGCCTTCGTATTTCACGACTAACGTTGTTGTCAGCCGTTAGCAAGGATCCGAGGTAGACGAATTCCTCGACCACCTCGAAGGTATCCCCGTCTATCGTAACACTGCTTCCCAGGCGGGCCCTGTCGCGCTCGGTTCCGCCCACAAGCATGTACTTTGTCTTTGACGCATTCACCACCAGTCCAACTTTTGTTGCTTCACGTTTCAGGCGGGTGTACAGTTCTGCCACCTTTGCAAATGTTCGGCCGACAATGTCCATGTCATCTGCGAAGCAAATAAATTGACTGGATCTGTTGAAAATCGTACCCCGGCTGTTACACCCGGCTCTCCGCATGACACCTTCTAGCGCAATGTTGAACAACAGGCACGAAAGTCCATCACCTTGTCTTAGTCCCCGGCGCGATTCGAACGAACTGGAGTGTTCGCCCGAAATCTTCACACAGTTTTGCACACCATCCACCGTTGCTTTGATCAGTCTGGTAAGCTTCCAGGGAAGCTGTTCTCGTCCATAATTTTCCATAGCTCTACGCGGTCTATACTGTCGTATGCCGCCTTGAAATCAATGAACAGATGGTGCGTTGGGACCTGGTATTCACGGCATTTTTGAAGGATTTGCCGTACAGTAAAGATCTGGTCCGTTGTCGAGCGGCCGTCAACGAAGCCGGCTTGATAACTTCCCACGAACACGTTCACTAATGGTGACAGACGACGGAAGATGATCTGGGATATCACTTTGTAGGCTGCATTAAGGATGGTGATCGCTCGAAAGTTCTCACACTCCAGTTTGTCGCCTTTCTTGTAGATGGGGCATATAACCCCTTCCTTCCACTCCTCCGGTAGCTGTTCGGTTTCCCAGATTCTGACTATCAGTATGTGCAGGCAAGTGGCCAGCTTTTCCGGGCCCATCTTGATGAGCTCAGCTCCGATACCATCCTTACCAGCTGCTTTATTGGTCTTTAGCTGTTGAATGGCATCTTTAACTTCCCTCAAGGTGGGGCTGGTTGGCTTCCATCGTCCGCTGAACTGACGTAGTCATCTCCTCCGCTGCCTTGACTTTCATTGCCTGTACTCTCAGCGCCATTCAGATGTTCCTCGTAGTGCTGCTTCCACCTTTCGATCACCACACGTTCGTCCGTCAAGATGCTCCCATCCTTATCCCGGCACATTTCGGCTCGCGGCACGAAGCCTTTGCGGGATGCGTTGAGCTTCTGATAGAATTTGCGTGTATCTTGAGAACGGCACAGCTGTTCCATCTCCTCGCACTCCGCCTCTTCCAGGCGGCGTTTCTTCTCCTGAAAAAGGCGGGTCTGCTGTCTCCGCTTCCGTCTATAACGTTCCACGTTCTGCCGGGTACCTTGCTGCAGCGCGACCGCCCGCGCTGCGTCCTTCTCCTCCAGAATCTGTCTGCACTCTTCGTCGTATTAAGTGTCTATATCCACTTAAAAACAGAAAATCAAAACTTTGTCTTAAGAACAAATATTTGATTTACCACCAAGTTTTTAGACCAGCCATGTTGTATGCTGTGCCAATATGGACCAGTTGTTGCAATACCAGAAGGAAGGCACTTCAAAGGCAAATAATTGAACAAGAAATTCCACTTAAGAAAAAACGACGACAAAGAAATACAAAAAGTCCAAGCTGGTACAACAGTCAAATCAAAAATTTGAAAAATCGCAAGCAAAAAGCACATAAAATCTATAAGAAAGAAGAGAGTGATCAAAACTTAGCGAAATATTTGGAAATCTGCGACCAACTGAATCTAGCCATCAGTAATTCACTTGAAAAATATAATTCAAAAATTGAGCTTGAAATAAAGTCCTGTCCAAAGAACTTTTTCAATTACGTAAAAACAAAATTAAAATCAGACAATTTTCCATCTGTAATGCACCTCGACGAAAATGTTGGCGATAGCTCGGAAGAAAACTGTAATTTATTTGCCAATTTTTTCCAAGACATCTATACTACATTTTCGGAAGAAGATCGCGAGCGCGATTATTTTGCGTTTTAACCAGAATTTTTCAGAGATGTTGGTGTAAATCAAATTCAAGTCCAGGAAATTTTCGACGCTCTAATGAACTTGGATGCTTCGAAGGGACCTGGCCCTGACACGATTTCACCAGTATTTATTAAAAAAATAGCAAAAGAACTCAGTACTCCTCTATATTGGCTTTTCAATAAGTCTCTGGAATCTGGAATCTTCCCAAAAATATGGAAAAGCTCTTTTCTAGTACCAATATTTAAATCTGGTCGAAAATCAGACGTACGTAACTATCGTGGCATAGCCCTTATCTCTTGCATTCCAAAACTTTTCGAGGCAATTTTCAACGAGAAGCTATTTTTGCAAATCAAAAACAGAGTAACTGACACACAACACGGCTTTTTTAAAGGTCGCTCGACCTCAACAAATCTGCTTCAATTTGTAGATTTTTCATTGAATGCAATGGATAACGGCAACCATGTAGAAGCTCTATATACGGACTTTAGCTATATACGGCTACTATTAGCTACATTGTCAATTAACAATGGCGTCTGACGTTATACAGTCAAACCTCCATGAGTCGATATTGAAGGGACCATCGACTCATAGAAATATCGAGATGTAGAATAGAAAATCCTTGAAAAGCTCTTTGGAGGGACCATCACAGTAACCCAGAAAATATTTTTTAGTATGGAATAATTTGCTTCCATGAGTCGATATTGAGTCATAGAACATCGACTCATGGAGGTTTAACTGTATCAGACAGGACACACACATACACAACAAAACGTAGCCCCTAAATCCCTGAAGAAGGTGAAATATACAGCGAAACGTCGGAAAATAGACGCAATAACGTTTTAGCTGCTCTATAAGACTGAAAGAGCCGATAATAGTAAAACAAAATTGAGCACAACAGTCGAAAGCATCCCCTCAAATTTAGATAATCAGCTAATAAAATTAGTTAAAAAAAAGTTTTACAAGCGGCTTATGGGCCTGCGCCAACCTCCTGTCTCGTCCGTGGGCCTTCGTGTCAGATCTGTTTAGTAACCCACCTAACACTAGGACTTGGACTTGTGCGCTTCGAGCGGCACACGATCGCTTTGGCCAAACCTGCTTGCGGATACTTGTTAGTTGTTACTTTTTGAAGAAGTTCAATTAGAGTCCATTGGCAAACCCCACCAACTTGCAGTGGTCTGGGAGGGACCATCAAGATCCTCATTTCTGCTGCCTCTATATATTTTCAAATTATCCTCTACGAAAAACGTGCCAAAGTTACGACAATTTGATATATACATCTGTAACCAAATTCCTAGAATCGAGATATACCATACTAAGGGTGGTTTTGAAACAGAAACAAGCTCTCCGTACTGTGTCACATTGTTTCTGTTGCCTTTGTTGACGTTGTGCACTTCATCTCGGCTCAGCGGATATTCGATGGAACTTTTCTGCGAGATTGAATTTCCGTTTTTTGCTTCGTCGAAGAAGTTGCCAATCACGTGGGACCTAGTAGAATAGAAAAAAAGCATAGATGAAAGGAGTTTATTAGTTTCCCAGTGTGGTGCGATCACCGTTCGCTTAGTTTATAGTTCTTAGTTAGGATGCAGTCAGGTATGCCGCGAAGTCGCGCAATTTTTCGCCACTTTTCTCCCACATGTACGGAGCTGAGTTTTTTGTTTTTACGTTTGTACGATGCATACTCCGTGCCACTTCCTGTGTTCGTAACTAATTGCATTTCTACCGACAGCGAGAGCAAACATGTTCACAATTTTGCACGTGAGTTATGACCGGAGCAGAGTTTCCGTTTTCTGTTTTGCTCTGATGTGCCACCATAACGATCACGAGCAGCGCCGGGCGGTCACGAATGTGGGAAACGCTGCGGTCGGTCCCCGTTAATTATTTAAACCGTCGAAACATTCAACACTTCATTGAACAGTAGGGCAGAAAAGCACGTGTGTGGGCCCAGTCACATCCAAGACGATTCGCAAGCCACGGTAAAATGTTTGCTTTTCATTACAGCAGATTTCTCTGTTCTACTTGCGGTTGGCATTCACTATCTCATAGCAAAGATTCCATAAACTGACGTTACGACAATATTCAAATTTATGATTAAATTAAATAAACCTTCGGTGAGTATTGAGTTAAAGAAAAGAAACCGTTACACTTGTTGTACACAGTTCGAGCGAGAATTTCCGTGTGATCAAAGTGGCGCTTTTCGTTAATAAAACATTCTTTGTCTATCTTGAAACACGTAGTCTTTGAACACGAGATCAAATTAGGAGTGCATCCAGCCGATATTAATTACTGCGAGTTATTTCTCGGAGGGCAACATGACTCCGAATGCCGACACATGTGCCAATTTGCGACCGGGTTTATAAAGAAAAGAATGTATTTTCTGTGATGTGACAGGTTTCCTTAATTCATGGTATTTAATTTATTCGCGTGCTGAGCTTCTTTGAATGCTTGTAAACTGCGAATGCTTTACGAAGTGATTTACTATTTATTTAAGTGACGCAGTAAGCATAAGAAGAGGAAAGCTAAATCAGTGAAGTTGAACACAGACGATAGCGTTTCATTATATCATGGTGGCGCTTAAACCATCGTACCTTAGACACTTGGAGCACCAGAAATGAACATTCAAACGATTTAATAAAAGTCGATGTAACCAGAGACTCCAAATTGTCTAAATAACAATAATTAGTAATTGTTTCCAGAACTCTACTTCTATAAGCACATATCTATCTATATATATAAAAACCAATCTATGTATGTATGTTCGCTAACTACTTCTGAACCACTTGGCCGATTTCAACCAAATTTGGTACAGACATTCTCTATCCTCAGGGGAAGTTAACAAGGGGGGTGGGAGGGTCATTTAGGAAAGGGGGAGGGGTTTTGTTTAGAAAACGAACAATTATGTGTAACTTTCATCTCCCAGGACCGATTTCAACCAAATTTTGTACACATATTCACTATAAGGCAACAATCATATGAGAGATTTTGGGAAAGGGGAGGGGTCTGGAGGGAGGTATTGTTCAGAAAACGGGTAATTTAGAGTAAATTCTGAACCCCTGCACCGATTTCAACCAAATTTGATACACACATTCTCTACCCTAAAGAAAAAGATAACAAATGGGGGTGGGGCGGTCATTGTAAAAAGAGGGAGGGTATGGGGGGGAGGGGTTGTCTTTATAAAACGAGCAATTCAGTGTTACTCCCAACTTCCAGTACCCATATCAACCAAATATTGTACACGTATTCACTAAGAGAAGTCGATCACATGGAAGTGTAATTCGGGAAAGAGGGAGGGTCTGGGGGAGGGTATTGTTCAGAAAACAGGCAATTCAGTGTTTCTTTTGAACCCCTGGACCGCTTTCATCCAAATTTGGTACACACATTCTCTATCCTAAGGAGAAAATAACAAAGGGGTGGGATGATCATTGGGAAAAGGGGAGGGTAAGGGGGAAGGGTTGTCTTTAGAAAAGAGCAATTCAGTGTAACACCCAACTCCCAGGACCAATTTCAGCCAAATTTGGTGCACACATTTTCTATTCTAAGGAGAAGATAACAAAGAAGGTGGGAGGGTCATTTTGGAAAAGGGAAAGTTATGGGGGGAAGGGGTTGTCTTTAAAAAATGAGCAATTCAGTGTAACTCCCAGGATAAATTCCAACCAGATTTGGTACAATTATTCTCTATTTTTGGAAGATGTTTATTGAAAAGGTAGGGCCAAACAAAGATATAAAAATATATTGATACAAAGGTTCAATTCTATGAGCGGTAGATCTACCTCTGTGGGTTTCGTGCTACAGCATTGGACATTTTAATTCTATAATTTACTTTTCAGTCCCTAGCAAAGCCGGATACATATAGCTATTAGCTATCTATATATCTCGGATACTTATTCAACGTATGTGACGTATGTGATTTTGTAAACAAAAATTTAAACGTTGATTTCTGCAATCTGATAGCACTCCCGCAAACTATCGCCACATACAGGTAGGGGAGGTTTCGGCTACATGTTCGTTGTATTGGTTTGCGTGGGAGTGTCATCATATTTGACAAATCGACGTATGCATCTTTGTTTACAAAATCACATACGTCGTTTTGAATAAGTTGCCGAGATATATAAACTCAATGTTTGTATGTTTGTGTGTGCTCCAGCCTAACTTCTGAACCCATTATTGTATTGTTTAGTTATCGATCAATTCAACCATTTATCGAAATCATGGTTTGCCCAACGTAAAAGCAAGGATTAATGTGTTTACTTCTGGATGGTGAATGTGCTCCCTTCTTTAAACATAGACGTTTGCTCGGAATAAGGCATCGGTGGATGTTTGTCCTTCTTTAGAAATAGACGTTTGCCCGGAATATGGCGATTGTGGATTCGCTCCCTTTTCCAAAATCAGTCAATGTTTTCAAATGAAATCTGCCTTCTTTTGATCAAATGATGAAGTATCGATAAGATAACGCAATTATCCTGTTGACCAATTGGTTTATTCATTTTCCGATTGTGAAAAAAAAAACTGCGAATCAAACTGGCAATTCCGAGCAAGGCCGGGTACATAAAGCTAGTTTAGTATAAAAAAACCGACAACCAAACTAAGAACAGATCCTCTTGGTAGACCAATTAGCTTCTCAATACAACATTCAATCAATTCCACTTGACATAAATCGATACACCACTACAGTAGAACTCGATCCCATTATCAGCATCTCTCCCCTTCTGCCGCCCGGTCCTTTAACTCTTGAACTCTAAGACCGTTTGCTTCTGTTTATCAATGGTAAGACCTCTCCCACGCTCCATCATCATCGCCGTCATCATTCTGCGAACGAGACTATCCCTCCGCCGGGCCAACGCTTTCTTGTTGTTTTGTTTCCATTCCGATGCGGGGCTGCACAGCTGTTCGTTTCAATACGGGGACGACTCGTGCGCCATATCGCACTCCACTAGCGAGCCACCATGATGGCGTTGCGGGGACTTTCCGTAACTGATGCTCTCTGCGGTAAGCATTATCAGCAATTGCGGATCTTCCTCCGTTCGCGTCGTAGCGATTCAATTCAATGATGACGACCAGCAGTTGAGCGAGGATCCTCCAACCTTTGCCAGACAGACTCTATTGCATGAACTTTGGTGCTTTTGGTTCTCCTCATTTTCCACGACGCACAGCAGTCCGTTCTGCGGACAAAAGTGGAGAAATTGAATTTCCTTCCTTAACTTGAATCTAAAGGCTTTGACATTGCTGCATTGCTGTTTTCCTATTCATTATTCGAATGAGCCGTTTTTTAATGGCAAATGTCAATAAATAGAACATTTGAAATACTAAATGTGAATCTGTGAAACTGATGAATTTCATGATTCAAATACTACACCCAAAAACAATTTTTGTATAAAATTTTATAATAAAACAAAATTGTATGATTTCAATACAATAATTGTATTAAAATCTTCTAAATTTGTATATGTTAACATTTTATACAGATTTTGCAAGGTTCTTATGCCGAACTGGAATAAAATCTGTCATCCGCTGGTTGGGTGAGAAATGCTCCTGAGAAAACCAAGACAGCATTCCGTATGCATACACCAACAAAATGAGAGGCGTTCAATTTTTTCAAGTGCAAAATTTTAAAAAATGCACCTGATTTGAATCAACCAATTTATTACTACTCCACAATTATTCTCCTTATCACTGAAAGGGTATAACATAAGTGTAACGGCACAACTCTCAACCCACTATTATAACTTTTATCCATCGGTTTCCTACGCTCGAGGCACTGTGCAACGTGGCGTCGATTCGAGGAAAGTCGGTTGGTGTGCCACTTCAAGATGGGTAATGAGTTGTGCCAATTTATGTAGTTTTTTGTTCATTATGTTTTAAACGGTCACGAACTAAAATTCCAATTCGTAGTGGGAAGGTAGCATTGCAGTCATTAGCATTTCAATAAGCTACTTATGTTCTGTTGATACACTATCTTTGATGAAGTCATATTATATCTGAGGGTATTTTGCAGCTGAATACTAAAAGCTTTATTAGAACATTAGCTTTTGTGACTCTTGATATGTATTCAAAAATGCAACGCCTACTAGTGACATCATAATTTGTTCTAGTTTGAGGTAATCATCGTAAAACTCACCCATAAAAAAGCAAATTTCACGTTACTTTATTAGGCTTTACTTTTTTCAGCCATAATCAGATGTAATGCGCTAATACGGCTATATCCCACACTCGGTCAAACTGAGTTGGGCTGGAAATGTCTGGAAATGGTAGCATTATGGATAAGGGTATGCGATAACACTATTTTTCATAACGAAACGAAACGAAATTAGAAATGCTACTGTTGGATCGACACGAAACGAAACGAAATTCAAATTTACTTCCGAGATTTCGAAACGAAACGAAATTCGGGTCCATTTGATTCGAAACTTTACGAAACGAAACGAAATTTATTTTTTTCCGCGGATTTTTCATTAAATAGTTTTCAAGCATTATAAACATAATGCAAAAATCAGAAGTGTTATGTACAAGACACAACCGCCCAACGTAAACTACGTAAGGCAGTTTTGTTCATTGAGGATTGTAGTGCCATCATGCATGAATATTTTTAGAAAATTAATTTGATTACTTATGTCACTGGTTTCGAACAAAACTAGCGTATCTTAAGATATGAAAATTGTTGGATACGACAATTGTTTAAAAAAATTACTATGAAAACCCAAATTTAGTCATCAGTGGCAATGATGCCTTTCTTGGATCCGAATTGCCTACATTTGGGTTTTGAAGCATTTGATGAAATATTTCAATAGAAGAAGCCCCAGGGAAGCATTCTCTTTTCCGTTTGCAACATTTATTATTCAGAAACATTCCAATCATAGGCATATCTTGTTTTTCGTGCATCACTAGAAATCATAAAATGTCAATCATGTACCAAATCCCAATTAATTTGGTTGTGGTGCGCGCGAGTAGTAAACGTTGCGGACGGGAAAAGATAGTGTGTGTTATTACATTCTAACTCCTACTGTCTGGCAGTGTTGGTAAAATCTCAAAATCTCAAATCTCATCGTCGATTCAAACCATGCGTGAGTCAAATCCCATCAGAATTATGACCGAAAGATTTGCTCATGATTTGAATCGCAATTTGCATCATTGCATGATATTTACGTGTTCTTCATTGTTGAATGCATTGAATTAACTATTTTTCGTCTAAAACAATGGCTAATAATTATATATAAACAAAACATACGTCTCGATTGCGTTTTCACGCTTTTTAGAACGAAATCATTTTTCGGTGAGTGTTAGCGAAGCGATGCGATTCTGGCCGAGAAACTCAAGCGCGATGCTTCCCGTACAGAATCGCAGGCGAGTTAGCTCGTGTATGAAACCTCGATGATTCAGATTTGAGTATGATTCTACTAACACTGAGTGCCTTTATGGATAAAATATTCGTGCAAATATTTTATTAATATCATTGCAAGACTTTTGAATCAGGGAGCAAGAAGGTGATAGCTCTTTGTATCTCATATAGCCTGTTTCAAGAACGTATGCGTTCCGAAGCTTTTGTCGTGTACAATAAGTACCGCATTATTGCACCCACGTATTATAAATATATCTTAAGTGCATTCACACTTCCTGAATCAAAGTTAAATCCTTCTGATTCAGGCGCGCATTTAATTGGACAAAATATTATTAGGCCGATATAAATTTTTTTTAAATATGTCTCACCCACATTTTGCTCAAAAATAACAACTTGAGGGGCAACAAAAAAATTTCCGGTAAATTTTGAGAACTTTCAAAACATTGTAGCCGGTACGGAGCGATCCGTTCATAAAAGCGCGTGGCTTAAGCGCCACTCCACAAGGGAGACCACGGCCCAATTTAATTTGCCCGGATGAGACTCTCTCAAGGCGAGTCCATTTAAATTTTCCCGATAAGGATTTATGGATTGGTCCAGCCAGCAACAACGAAACGTGCCAAATTGGGTCCACCCTATCTTCCATCCATACTTTACAGTCACATCATACACTCAAAGAATCGGTGAGAGCCCACCAGAACCTAATACACTCTAAGCTTGAGTGCCGCTCTCATCATCGGCGGACTCTCTCCTCTCACCAACAACCATCAATGAGTTGGAAGCAACATGATACACCACAGTCAAACTCGCAAAGAGGACGGGACTCGAAAAAACAACAAACAATATCGCGCTGTGACGTTAAACACAATCAATTAACTAAATGGCTAGGGAGACACATTGAAACATTTTATTTACTAACAACGGAAACATTTATTGTCTTAATACTAACAGGGGCACATGTTTGTTCGGGGTTTGTGTTCTGTTCGTTTTAGTGTTTGTGTTCGTTCATAACTTCTTACTCCCCTAGCTTGTGTGCGGTTTTCTCTCTTCTAGTTCCTACTCTATTCTCACTTGTGCTCTGTGCCTAATGTTTACGTGACGTCACTCCTCCAGGCAGCGCAGCTGCTGACCAGTCTGCGCTCCTACTACTCGACGGGATTTTCGGTGGTGGCAAAACGGGCTCACGCACGCATTTCACGGGTCCGTGATGGCAGACCAAGCGTTGGTCGGCAGGCTTTCCACTCGCGAAAAAATGTTTGGCTTTAGCAGCATTATTTGGGTCATCAGTCTACGACTGGCACAAAAACGTTTCCTCCGCGGCGCCCTCCTCGGACGCCACACTCCAATCAAAAAAGGTTTGTTGACTCACCGGTTTGTATGGGCTTACTGACCCAGTCGATGACCTGCCGGTGGGGTCGACGCTCCAGCTTGTTGACGCTGGTGATTGCTTCTCAATGAAGCCGACGCGGCGCGATGGCGATTAACTTGCCGGCGGTTTGACGGACCGGCTAGTGGGCTTCGTCCACGTGAAGTCCCATGCCTTCCCAGACCGATATGGTAACGGATCGGTCCGCTTCTGGCTGGCTGGCTGGTAGTTGCCAGGAATATTCCGTCCGTTTGAGGGGGGGTGGTCTCGTCGCGCTTGGGTGCGATAGTTTGCTGCGGGTGGGAGGATATCAAGCCAATCTGGCCGAACAAACACTTGAGCACGAACACATTATCACATTAGAGCAAAACTTTACCTTTGATATAGGTTCTCTCTGTCTACTGTCGCACACAAAATCTAAACGCACACTTTCTGCCTAGTTGCTAAGGAACGAACAATAATTAATTAAATAATTACATTTAAAATCTCATTAGCACATACTTTAGAACAATCGCAATAATAACTGACAAACGCAGACACTTCCAACTTATTGGATGATCACGGACGAAATGATTGAGCCCGTGAGTCCTCAGATCAAGGAAGGTGGGCTCAGACACAACCGGAAGTACATCATTTCCCGACTCCCTTCGGGTGCGATTGTGGCCTTTTTAGCACGATGGGTAATCTGACATGGAAGTTGGGCTGCTTTCCCTCTCCCACCTTATACGAAAACAAATGGCCTCGTACTTGGAGAGCTTGGCTGATTGATAGTGCCCGTTTGCCTACGTCAAGGGACAATTATAAATTAATTGGCGATTGAAAGATGTAACTGCTCTTTACAATCTACCTTATTTACAAAAACTATATACAAATTTATACACAATATTCCTGGTTGCTACATTGCACCAGGGGCTATTTTACGAAAATTTGGTTTTAAGGAGTTAAACCAAATTTTCGTAGTGGCGCTTGTACCAGAAACTTTCATTTTATCATATATTTACATTCCCTTAACTCGAGCTTAAACTTATAGTATTCTATTCATCCGGGTTCCTAACATATTTACCAAGAAAAAAAAAATCAAAATTCAACGAAACAAATTATTCAACTATACTTTATTTACAAAAATTATCTACAAAATATTTACAAAACATAGGTCATCCCAATGGAAGATCAACGTTGTTTGACGTTCTCGTATGGGTTTGTATACAGACACTTACAAACTCTCAAATCACAACATAATCTTAAACGGCATTACTACTGGCACCTCTCAGTCTCCGTAGAAATAACCATAACAACACCATTGAAGAAAAGCATAGCAATTCTCAATGACAACATACACATAACAGGTACACACCGAGAGAACAAACACCAAACCTCATTGTTGGTTCCTTGTCTCATACCGATATGACCGCATACATAAACATTACCTCAATAAAACTGGTTCATTCAGATTCGAAACTACACCATTCCTTTTCGTTGGTTTTGCGCTTCTCTTCTGAATTCACCGAAACTGCCTTGCCTAACATATACTACCAAGCCTGATACATGGAATCACTTGTATCTGTGTAGGGCAAAACACGTAAACATAAACCACATAAACACTCACCACACGTATTAGCACACCAGAGAGAACTCTAGCTCTCGCTAACACATGCGTAAGAAACATAAACTCTCCCAAAACAATCATTCCAATAACATTTCAAACGCCGAGGCTTTTCCCCAGCTCTGCAGAAATATTATTCAATGAAAAAAAATTGGACCACTCTATATCTTCTCTCAGAGAGAAACTCTCTAATCACTCACGACACTCATACACTGATACACCCACCCACTGAGAGAAACGTCAAACCTAAATGTAAACATTGATAAGTGCAGTGCAAACAGTGGATTCTTGTAAGTTTTTAGTAATTTCCTTTAAATTACGGATTAAAACGGATTCAGTCACTGACTGACGGGAAGTATTTGACCAGTAAGTAATCGTATTTTTCATTTTTTTATAGCAGTGTGGTGTAAATATGACGGGAACGCTTCAAACGAAGATTGGCTCCGCGTAAAGCCAATTTGAATCGAGTACTGAACCGACCTTCCTTGAAGACTACCCCACCGGTCGGATAAGGCAGTTCCAGGAGAGATCAAAAGGCAGGGGAGTATTATTCCAATTCCTAGGTAAGAGTGTGAATTATTACTAATTTTGTTATTCGAAGTTTTAGGTACTACTGGATGGAAAGATGGACGACTTCACACTGAGGGGCGAATTCGAACAACCGGTTCGAAACAGCAAAAATGTATTAAATTATTCAAATAAATATTATAATTTTAAGTACTAACCTAGACTTAAAATTACATTTGTGAACTACTTTACTAACATTATTTACAAAAATGAGAAAAAAAAATCGAATTCTTTCAATCCTGGGTAATAATTAGAAAAATGTTTATAATTTTACTCATCCCTCCCACTTTTGGACAGTACTTTTTGGTACTTTAAAACAGATTTGTTTTTATTTGAAGATGTTGTGTTTTTCGCTCGATTAACTCGGGTTGCTCAACATCGTTTTTCCTTACAGAAAACTTCTGAGTCTTTTTATTCGATCAACGTCTGCTTTTCCCCATTGCCAGACTCACGATTTAAACTTTCCCTTATGGGTACTGCTCGTCATCACGCTACGGCTCTGAGCTTCTGTTTATAAGGTCATCGCCCGGGAACTATCCCAGGGCTCTCTCTTACTTCCGGTCGAGGGGAACACGAAAACTACAACAACTTTCTAGACAAATCTTTTCTTGAAGAACCAATTCTTCTCCAGCGCATTGCAAAGCCTCTTCTTGGACTGAATGGCAGTCCAAGGATGCCCCTAGTAAGTAAAAGGTTTTGTAGGGGCTGCGACTGACCCGAAGGTCAGCGCTAGACTTTGCAATGGTGAATCATATTTTGTTATCCGGAGCACAGCTTCAACGGAGTAATAGTAACTCTTGGGTACCACCCAAGAGCATCATAGCTGGAGAGGGTTACTTTAATTTTGTGAGACCAGGGCTAGCACTGGCTCGTTGTCGCTGCCTGAGACAGGTACATAGCTGAACAACAGAAATACTAAGAAGAGAGTTGGAGACTACTGATGGATAAGACTTTCAAAATCCAAATTCTCCATCTCTCAAAAGTTACTGCCCATTCCCTCAGCCATCCATCATCAACATTCCTCGTAGTTTTTATCCTCCTTACTTTCTTTTTCGTTTTCTTCCTGTCCTTCCTTCTCCTCCCTTTCTTTCGGTTCCTTATTGTGCTGAGAGATTTCGCTTTCTTTCTAAAGCTCCTACCAGACTTGTAGGTCGCCTTAATTTCCCTAGGGTGCCCAGCATACTTTGGGTCGTCACCCTCAATGTTTTTCACGCCGTCTGGAATCGATAATTTCTTATCGGTTCCAACAGAAATTTTATCTTCCTCGCAATCTTCTTCTTTTCCTGGAACCTCGAGTTGGGTGGAACACTGATACAGAGACGGAATGGTAGAATTCTTCGATTTAGGTTCCAGCTGCCAAGCTATATGAACCTGTCCCTTTCCCTGTTCCTGTTTCTGATGTACTAACTTTTCTTTAACCTCTTCCACTTCTTCTTTTTTCTTCGCTTCTTCATTTTTCTTCTCGTTTTCCATTCTACGTAACCATCCTATACAATCTCTAATAACGTGATCGAAACTCTCGCAATACCAACACGTTGGCAATTTGTCCTCGTATAGATTTAATCTTCTCCATCTCTCTACAACTTGTATCTGGAATTTAAGTTCAGCAACTTTGGCCTCCAGAGCCCTAACCCTTTCTTTACTCTGCTCGTCTTCTTCTTCCATTTCATACCCTGTTTCTGTTTCCGTCATTTTCATTCTATACTCTACACCGAACCACAACAAAACGACTTATTTCGCAATACTACAATAACTACACGTTCCATACTATCAAACAATATCACAAAATTTCCGTATTTCCGTAACAAATATCAAAGCTGACGAACCATAAATACGTATCCACAAACTTAACAATTTCCACACTGCATTAATTCAATATTTTCCCAAACTTAATATCTTCCTCAAAATTCCCAAATATTCAACAAAACAGAATTACACTCAAAGACTTTCCACAAAACTATCAATATCGGCAGAAATAATATCTACATACCGAAAACTTAATACAATGACCTAAAAATATTCCATAAATCTACATTAAATCTAAAAACATATTTTACATAAGAAATTCATCAAAAATTCATCAATCAATAATCCGAAAACCTGCAGTTGGGCGCCATTTTGTAGCCGGCACGGAGCGATCCGTTCATAAAAGCGCGTGGCTTAAGCGCCACTCCACAAGGGAGACCACGGCCCAATTTAATTTGCCCGGATGAGACTCTCTCAAGGCGAGTCCATTTAAATTTTCCCGATAAGGATTTATGGATCGGTCCAGCCAGCAACAACGAAACGTGCCAAATTGGGTCCACCCTATCTTCCATCCATACTTTACAGTCACATCATACACTCAAAGAATCGGTGAGAGCCCACCAGAACCAATAATACACTCTAAGTCCTGAGTGACGATCTTATCATCGGCGGACTCTCTCCTCTCACCAACAACCATCAATGAGCTGGAAGCAACATAACAAACCACAGTCAAACTCGCAAAGCGGACGGGACTCGAAGACAACAAACAATATCGCACTGTGACGTTGAACACAATCAATTAACTAATTGGCTAGGGAGACACATAGAAACATTTTATTTACTAAAAACGGAAACATTTATTGTCTTAATACTAACAGGGGCACATGTTTGTTCGGGGTTTGTGTTCTGTTCGTTTTAGTGTTTGTGTTCGTTCATAAC
This sequence comes from Armigeres subalbatus, assembly GCF_024139115.2. NCBI lineage: Eukaryota > Metazoa > Arthropoda > Insecta > Diptera > Culicidae > Armigeres > Armigeres subalbatus. The sequence continues at coordinate 239,272,073 of NC_085140.1, read as the reverse complement.
TTCTTACTCCCTAGCTTGTGTGCGGTTTTCTCTTCTAGTTCCTACTCTATTCTCACTTGTGCTCTGTGCCCTAATGTTTACGTGACGTCACTCTTCCAGGCAGCGCAGCTGCTGACTAGTCTGCGCTCCTACTACTCGACGGAATTTTTCGGTGGTGGCAAAACGCACGCATTTTCACGGGTCCGTGATGGCGGACCCAAGTGGTCGGCAGGCTTTCCGACTCGCGAAAAAATGTTTGGCTTTAGCAGCACATTTGGGTCATCAGTCTACGACTGGCACAAAAAAACGTTCCTCCGCGGCGTCCTCCACGGACGCCGCACTCCAATCGAAAAAAAGGCTTGTTGACTCACCGGTTTGTATGGGCTTACTGACCCAGTCGATGACCTGCCGGTGGGGTCGACGCTCTCGGCTTATTGACCGTGGTGATCGCTTCACAATGAAGTCGACGAAACGCGATGGCGGTTGCTTGCCGGCGGTTTGACGGACCGGCTAGTGGAAGCTTCGTCCACGTGGAAGTCCCCGTGCCTTCCCAGACTGATATGGTAACGGATCGGTCCGCTTCTGGCTGGCTGGTAGTTGCCAGGAATATTCCGTCCGTTTGAGGGTGGTCTCGCGCTTGGGTGCGATAGGTTTGCTGCGGGTGGAGGATATCAAGCCAATCTGGCCGAACAAACACTTGAGCACGAACACATTATCACATTAGAGCAAAACTTTACCTTTGATATAGGTTCTCTCTGTCTACTGTCGCACACAAAAATCTAAACGCACACTTTCTGCCTAGTTGCTAAGGAACGAACAATAATTAAATAATACATTTAAAATCACATTAGCACATACTTTAGAACAATCGCAATAATAACTGACAAACGCGGCCACTTTTAACTTATTGGATGATCACGGACGAAATGATTGAGCCCGTGAGTCCTCAGATCAAGGAAGGGGGGCCCGGACACAACCGGAAATACGTCGTTTCCCGACTCCCTTCGTGTACGATCGTGACCTTATTGGCACGATGGATAATTGACACGAAAGTTGTGCTGCTTTCCCTCTCCCACCTTATCCGAAAAACAAATGGCCTCGACCTTGGAGAGCTTGGCTAATTGATAGTGCCCGTTTGCCTACGTCAAGGGACAATTATGTAAATTAATTGGCGATTGAAAGATGTAACTGCTTTACAATCTACCTTATTTACAAAAACTATATACAAATTTATTCACAATATTCCTGACTGCTACAACATTCTTTAACAAATCCGAAGGAGTTTTTTTTTATTTTATTTTTTTTTCCATTTTAATATTTATTTTTTACTAGCAGACCCGTCGAACTTTGCTTCGCCTAAAATTGATTTATTCTCTGATTAATTCTCGAGTTATGCAGAAATTTTTGGTTCATTTGTATGGGAGCCCCCCTTTCCAGAAGGGGGAGGCGTTGCAAACCACCACAGAAACATGTCTTCTCTTAAAAAACCTCCACACGCCAGATTTGTTTCCATTTGCTTGATCTCGAGTTATGATGAAATTGGTGTTTCATTTGTATATGAGCCAGGTTTCAAAGAGGAGAGGGGTCTCTAACCATCTTAGGAACCTTCCCCGGCCCCAAAAACTTCTGCATTCAAATTTTCATGCCGCTCGATTTAGTAGAAGAAGAAGAAGATTACCTCCTCCCCCTGTAACCGTTCGCGAATGGTTTCGAGGTGATTTTAAACACGGTGGCTTAAGCGCCACTCTCGAAGAGAGACCACCGGTCGTGTTCCCTATTTGCCCGACTTTTACAGACCCTTTACCTCTGGGGACTCTCGAACGGTCGCTGGCTCCAAAATTACTTACGCTTAATATTCTTTCCCCACTTCCCTCCTACCTGAACTCGCTCAACCCGCTGAAAAAGAACGGAAAGCAACTTTCGAAGACAACTTTAAACTGTAGCCACGGCAAACGCAATGGGAGTGAATTTTCCCAGCCCCGTGAAACGCAATACAACTAAAACTCAAGCTAACTTCTTCAAATTACTTAACGGCATTTATTCTTTGATTCGGGTTGGACGTATCGGTACGGAATGGAAAAAGAGAGCTAATCATGGCCATGAAAATACAAGCTCACATACCTGCCCAGGGTTTTGCTTCTCGATGCACTGATGCGAATACTCCGCCGGGAAGATGGCGACGATGTCCTCCGATCAGGTTGTGGCGATGGCGGCCGATTGGCTTTGCCGCAGATGCTGCAGATTGGCGCGCAGCGATGGAGGTCGAGCTCGAGCGATATGGCCGAAACTAAAGATGCGGTCTGAGTGGCGGCTGGACGGAAGGCTTCCGATTTCGGAATCGAGAGTCGAGTGGTCCGGAATAACCGTTCCCTCAAGCTAGTAGCTTCCTTTCCCTAACGACCCGGCTTCGCGTACCTTTCCGGTTCACCGAGCGAGGACTAAAAGGAAGACTACTAACCGTCGGTTCGGGTTCGGTCCAGCGTACGATTAATGACGACGTACGGGGACCGCACTCTCGGGACTGATCCACGGGAATTGGCTTGGGGATCTTACCTTCGACGGTTGATTGGCGATCGCCGAGTTTTCGCTTTTAGACGAGCGACTTCACTCCTCCTCCGTTTAACTACCTCTACAGGCGGGCCTTAACGCACGCTCAAGCTCTCGATGTCCGTTGGACGAAATGGCGGGCCCTGTAGACGCCACACGTATTCCCGTACCCGACTCCGGTCGAATACACGAAATCCAGCCCGTACCAAAAAAGCGCAGGGCGCTGCGTGTCCAACACGAAATCACATTAAATTTAAGGAATTGCTCAACATAATTAGATTTAATTACCTTTTTTCGTATCAATTCACTTTAATAAAATTATCTGAGCAGAAAACGCAATCGATTGGACCTCGGTCCACTAAGCTAGGAAGAAAAACACAGAACATTTAACACCACTTATTTTTTTAAAACTCACTCACTAATTTTACCTTCAAATTAAACTAAAATTACTCAAGCAAAATCTTAAACTTTCAAGAACTGAACGTAAGTATTTAATTCGCGCACTTCTGCTCTCCAGCCGATTCGTAGACGAAATGAGCGAGTCTGAGTCGTACTTGCGTCAAGAAATTTGGAATCTTTTGAAATCATTTTACTATTCAACTATTCAAACCTGAGCTATCATTCAATTTGATTGTAAAGCATATTCAAATAAAATTGCGCCAACCGATTGGCATGGCGATCGGAGGCATGGCGCCTGTTTGCCGCCTATTTGCAGCTCACATGCGTGCCATAATGAGTTGAGCTTTTATAACAAATACTATAAACTTGAAATTGATACAGGAACGAACAGATTTTATAAACGCAAACGAAACACGACACACGATCATAAATTAAAACAAAATTCAAAATTTATTTTTGATTTATCGGTAAAAATCGAATATTTTTTATTTAAATTCATATCAAAAACGTAAAACGTTACACCCCTTGACTTTGCGGAGACCATAATTTTCAATAAATATGTGTAACGTCCTTATTAGTTTTCAATTTGCAAAAAAAATGCATTTTCCAAAGTCGTTTTTTAATATAAATTGATTGCATTAGTAGCAAGGGCATTGGCATTGATAACAATTGATCGTCTCATGCCTGCACAAACATAGGGGCATCTGGATCACTTTTTAAACACCATGCACTACATTACGCATTTTTGTTACATTAAATTTTGTTGCGACCGCGGTCACTGGTCCGGCTCCATTGTTCTACTTTTTGTGCGAAACACCGCACAAAAAGGAGAGTCCAAAAGCCAACCGCACTGAACGGCGACGGCCGAAACGAGACTCTTGCGGACGAGAAAAGAGGGTGCTGCCGAAATGATCAGATACCCTATTTTATCATTCATAACCCAAAGTTTCAATATAATTGACAAATTGGTAGAGAATTTCCGAATCGATTGATATATAAATCTCAAAAATCCATCGGGAGATAAAGGCGCTATTAAAGTTCAAAATCTTACATGATTTCGTGACGGTCTCGAATTTGGAAATTTTCATTTGTCACCCTGTATCCGAATCTTCCCCTTAGACGTAGTTTACGTCAAAAAAAAAACGAAAAAAAATCTTCGTAGAAAATATTTTTTTTTTAATATTTTTAGAGTCAAATAAGGTCGATACAAATATATATAATATAAAATTGCAGTTCTTTTTTCTGCAGATTTGAATCACGAATGAATCACGAGTTTCAAATATTTTGGTTCATGAATGCGTCATTTTATTGATCCGTAGATAAAATGACGCATCCACTTTGCAATTACAGCGCTTTTCTTAGCAGCAACATAATTATATCATTTAATTGAAAATTTTAAAAACATGTGTTGTACACTGCTGGGAAAACCAGCGAGTTCGTTCCATTTTGTTCCAGATTCAAACTAGAATAGTGATCGAAAATTTTGAATTGAAACTGAATCACTACTGATTTCATTCTACATAATTTTTACCCAAATGCCATAGGGAGAATCTAGCTTAATTTTACAAAAGGACATGTTACTTACCTAACAGATCATTTTGGATCTATTCACCATTTTCAAAAGTATGATGGTGAGGGATAAACAACGTGGAAATATTCATCGCTTAAAATTTACAACAGACCTCAGTGTAAATTAAAAAGCCAATTTTTTAACTGCAGTCAACAAATTTCATATTGATTAGATCTGTTCACCATTTTGAAAAGTATTACAGATTCAAAGGGCCATCCATCCATTTCAATTAACATCTTGAATAAAGTCTCCAGGTAAATTTTCGACCAAATTCATGAAGATTTATTGAATCTTTGGAAAGTTTTAACAAAAGCGTCTTTCCTGCAGATCTAAGCAGTATGAAAGCTGTTGATTGCAAAACAAAACTCGATTTTTTCTAATTTTTTACTAAGGTCTGTTGGAAATATTAAGCGAGTATTTTTTTAACTTCTTCTTCTTATTGGCATTGCATCACCACACTGGTACAGAGCCGCCTCGCAGCTTAGTTTTCATTAAGCACTTCCACAGTCATTAACTGCGAGGTTTTTTTACGTTGTGTGTTTTTTATGATGAGGGTCATTTTTCATCCATCACTTAATTTATGGAGCAGCCTTGAAAGATACACGAAAATCGTGACTGCTAGATGAAAACCTTATTTCGTTTAATCACTTTTTCACAAATTCTGTGGTGCGCTGCGGTGGGAGTTGAACCTTAACAATAATATCCGTGGGATTCGCTCAAACTGCTCTACGAAAAACGCACTGCGTCAGCACGATTGTGACGGAAAATCGGTACGATTTTGAAGCATTTGAATAATCTGGATCTCTAGGATCTAGTAGTTGTGAGAAAATTATAGATTTCCATGATATTCGGAATCAAAAATATCTGGAGGAAGAAGTTTAGGTCATGACAATGAGATCGGAAAAATTTAAATCAGTTCCAGAATCCGAAATAAATGAGATATCAGAGAATGCCCCAAATCTGGAGCATTCCTAAATTGGTAAAGATCTAACAATTTACTAAATTAGGACGAACAATCGCCTCATAATTCATTACATATTACATACACAAATCAGTTAACTTAAATATAAATCTTCTTCTTCTTCATTGACATTACACCCCCCTCTGGGACATTGCCGCCTCGTAGCTCTTCCACAATTATTAACTGCGAGGTTTCGAGTTACCATTTTTGCATTTGTATATCACTGGGTTAACACAATGATACTTTTATGCCCAGGAAAGTCGAGAAAATTTCCTAGTCCGGACCGGGAATCGAACCCAGCCACCCTCAGCATGGTCTTGCTTTGTAGCCGCGTATCTTACCACACGACTAAGGAGGGCCCCCTTGAAATATAACACACCAAAACGATGAGATCTACAAATTATTTTAACTTCATTGTAAGATATTTTTTATGGCTTTATTCAGCGGCGCAGCCGAATTTTTTTATGATATGGAAATTGGAGTTATTGAAAATGCATTTCGAAATTCCGCGAAATTCCGTTTAATTTCGTTGAAAGTATGATTTTTTTGTCGAAATTTTTTGAATTTAACGATGCGAAACGAAACGGGGCCCTCCTTAGCCGTGCGGTAAGACGCACGTCTACAAAGCAAGACCATGCTGAGGGTGGTTGGGTTCGATTCCCGGTGCCGGTCTAGGCAATTTTCGGATTGGAAATTGTCTCGACTTCTCTGGGCATAAAAGTATCATCGTGTTAGCCTCATGATATACGAATGCAAAAATGGTAACCTGGCTTAGAAACCTCGCAGTTAATAACTGTGGAAGTGCTTAATGAACACTAAGCTGCGAGGCGGCTCTGTCCCAGTGTGGGTATATAATGCCAATAAGAAGAAGAAGAAGAAGATACGAAACGAAAACAGAAAACCAGATTTCGCCGTACTCAAATTCCGCGGAATTTCGTTTCGAATGCCTTAAAACGAAATTTTTCGAAATACCGCATATGCTTAATTATGGATAAACGGATTGCGCAAATTTGATTTTCTATTAATTAAAATATAGTTTTTTTATGAATCATTTGCCAGTCGTTAATGGGAAAATAGCAAGAATGATATTATGTTTCTTTATCACGTCTAAAGAAGCATATTTTCCTGTTAATTGCTAAATTTGAGTGTACTTATGGATCTTATTTTTTATGGATACCCCTGAACTTATTTTAAAAATTTATGGCAGAGTTTTATGGAACAATCAGATGTTAGGTATTTAACTTATTTACGGATCGTTTCTCAATTAACCTTTCCCGTCATTTTTTTTTTTACTTGCTTAATCGATTCTTTATTTTATTTTGGGGTCAACTTTTCCAAAGAACCCATATTTTTTGACGCCTCGAAATATTAAAAAAAAATAAAACAAAAAATCAAAAAAGTGATTTTTTTTCAATATTGCTCCAACATTTTCCCGACTTTGAACAAACATTGTGTGAATTTTTCCGACTGTGTAGCACTTTTTCGGGTTTTGTTTTCGATTTTTCAAATAGTTAGATGCTTCAAAAATAAGGGTTCTTTGGGAAAGTTGACCTTAAATAAGCCATAGAATCGACTGACACAATAAAACGAGATACAATTTTTGATGCGAAAGGTCAATTATAGGGGAACTGTTCCGTTTTCAATCTCACTGTACATATATTCATCTCATCGCGAAACAAAAAAATACGGCACTAATTTCGTCGCTTCTTTTTGCTAACATGCATGCTCACTGCTGAAAAAAATCACAAAAATAATAAACAAATCAAATACCTTTTCATTGCTTTGTTTTTCGTAGGACCAATATCGGAGCTATGAGATGAAGTCCAGGAGCAGTAACCCTATATGAATCGTTTTTGCACATTTAACTTGTAAATTCACGAATATGGAAACGCTTTTTTTTTGCGTCTCCAATGCCAAATAAAAACCCTATCCCATGTCACATAACAGCAGTGGAGCGATTGTTCGTATTTTCAATTTTTATCGAAACAAACAATCATTAAATTAGCGAGTCGACACTGGTGTGGTTGGAAAATGGCTCAATTATACACTTGAAATATTGTTGAATTCTAGACGATTTTAAAGGACGTAACAGTCTAGATGTAATTATTATAGCTTTCGCCCATATATTATATTGCAATGCAAATGGACAAAAAACTGCTTTTGAAAAAAACATTGTTTTTTGTCAAGGGTCCCCCCTTGGAAAGCTAAATTTCAAAATCGAAAAAAAAAATCCGGGAAATGCTGCAATGCATTCAAATGACCGCAAAAAGATACAAATTGAAAAAGTAAAATCAATCCCCCTACAGTGCAACATTGACCTCTTTTACACGTCTTTCTCATTTATATAATGTCAAGAAAGGCTCCACCAACGCTAGGTGGATTAATCTGGGTTTTTGCCTTTCTCGTATACTAAGTATATGTAAAAGCTATAAGTTCGGTACAAAAACAAACTTTTTATTAGAGGCCCATAATTCGACGAATTGAGGTGATGTCTGTGTGAGCGTGTGTATGTATGTGTGTATGATTGTATGTGCGCAGAAAACTCACTAATTGTTAAGGCACTCATCCTTAACCGATTTGCTCGCAACAAGTTTTATTAGATTCGGAATGTGAGATCAAAAGCTATGACCGAAATACGATTTTCATAAAAAAAACACGCTTAAAGAATTTACTCATGTTTCTTTAGTTTATCTGATTCACGAGAAAGGCACCAACACCACTTTTTTGTTAATTAGGCCGATACAAATATTAAATTTATTTTATGTCACCCTTCATTTTTCCAAAAATATCGAGGGGGCGAAAAAAACATTTTTTTGTTGGATTTTGTGTTTTTTTTTTAATTTTGAGCATTATGTATCACTGTTTTTATTTTGGCACGAAATATATCATTTATAGACCATACATTTGTGTTATCGTACAATACAACCATACAACTGTTATCGTCGAAATTATAAATTTTAGACATCATGTGGGTTTCACGATAGAGTAAAACATTCGGATTTTGGTGCGTGTATCAATCCAATCCAATTGGGTCTTCAAATTTTTTTGAAAACCTGCGAAGGTAGCCATTCTGACTAGTGCTTCCATGTCGATTCCAATTTTGCAATCGATTTTGCAATCAGACTGTCAAGATATTGAAATCTTTCGATTGTTCGACTACTTCAAAGTTTGAGGGGCTGTTCTCGATGACACTCAACCACATGGTCCTGCTGACGTTGATAGTAAGACGTCCCAAAGAAGCATACGGCCAGCTCGTTGAGCCCACTCCGCAGAAAAGAGCGTCTAGGTGTTTCACAAAAATAAACTGTCAATCAGCTCAAGGTATGGCACACGGTCAATCGTACCTACCAAGATCTCATCGATTACGATGAGAAGTAACCGTGGAGATGAAATACGTCCTTACTTCACATCAGCGACTATGTGAATGGGGTCGGTGAAGCTACGACCCTATCTGTAAATCGCTTGCATCAATGGGCGCCACACAGATTTTCGTAATTCAGACAATATGAATCCCTTCCGTAGTCAATGAATATTTAGCAACTTGTTTGACCTGCTGCAGAATGATGCGGAGCTGATATTGCATAATGTTTGCTTCAACATTCATACAGACAGAATAGAGTCAGCCCTGAACACCTCCGCCGAAAGCCGATCGACCTTGAGGGCCTCTTTAGATTTCATGCGTCTGATGGCTGAGACTTGAAAAGCTGTTCAAAGTGCTCGAACCAACATTTCAGCTGTCCAAGTCAGTGAGTAATTGAGGCAATAATCTCCGGATGCTGAGCCATCTTTTCTTCATCGGTCCGGATGTCCACATATGCCCGACTGTACTGTTTGCTGCAGCGCCCGACTCCCACTTACAGATAAACATACCGTTGACGGGACTCGTAATTTACCCTCTGGTCCTCCCGTTCTCAGCCTTTGCTACTCTACGCTCCTAAATCTTGCGCCGCGTAATCCATTCTTTTCGTTTAATGCGCATCTCACCCAAGTTGTCCTCGCCGGCTTCGAAAAAAAAAAAATTTTTGCCGTCCAATTCTCTTCTACACTGCTACCTTCTAGAACATGCACTAACCGAGTTCCAAATTCTTCAACGAACAATCTCAGTTGGATCTTCTAGTCTGTCTATGTTGATTCGTTGCCCGAGCCTCTCCTCCAGCCGCTGAATCCGAGCAATGCGTTGTCGGATCTCGTCAATTAGAAGATGATATTCAAACGTGATGCTAACTCTGCGTTTATTACGGACTCAAGAAGGCACCGTCTCCGTCTTCAGATGATTCATTTCTAGAGAATCCAAATACTAGTCCTGCCAACTACTAGGTTTTCCTATCTGCCAGATTCACGATTCAGTCATCTTGAATTTAAGTATGGCAGAGCCAGCGAGTTTGTTTGCACTGGAAATGAATTTTCCACCCCGCCTTCTGTGAATTTGGCAGATTGGAAACCTAGTAATGTATTAATCTTGGTCCTGCCAACTAAAAGCAGCTCCTGAGAAGTAAATCAAACGCTGCTTGCTGCAGACGGGAGGAGCGGGTGCGGGTGGACTCCCCAGCCGACAATGCAAGGGGAGGAAAGCCGCAACAACCGGCGATAATCGCCTCCTCTACGATATTTCACGAAGTCTGATTGGAGCAAGGACAAATTGTTGGACGGCAGAGAATGACGCGCCATGTCAGTCACTCACCGATCCAACTAATCAGTTTAAACGTTGGCTCGACCACTTAGAAAAACTTCTTCAAGTTCTGACGACTTATCCTAATTCGTCTATAGGGAAAGGTTGACAATTCTCTGACGGCAGCCGGCAGGATTCCGGCCCGGATGATCATGTGAGAATCATACTGTCATGCTTCGCAGGTCATTGAATTTCAAAGTCCCTCCAGTCGGGCGTCCTAGGGGAGGTCTAGACAAAATCAAGAGTCCTGTGCAATGGAGTCGCTTAAGTGAGACAAGGATAGATGCATTGTATCTCTGTTGTTGTTGCTCATCGTAATCGACGAAATCAAGGGCCGCTCTAGCAGCCCACCACCATAAAGCAATCGAATGAGCTCGACTCAGAAGATGATACTGCTCTACCAACGTATGAGCGCTCTACTATGTAGAGTAAACTGAATGACCTGGTCGTACACTCCCACTCATAAACGTCAGCAAGACCAAATCGCTGTATATGAACAACTCCAACTCTACGGTATCCGGGCAAACAGTGGAGAAGGTCGAAAACCAAAGCCAGCCAACGTCGGGTGGCGGACCAAGATCAACATAGAACATGGAGATCCAATCGGCCTAGGCACTGCACCAAACATCGAATACTGAACTCTAACGTGAAATCTGTGATTTTATACGCCAGTGATACTTGGTGCATATTGACAGAGTTCATATAGAGTTGCACGTATGCATCAGCCGATGTCTACGTTTTACAGGTCGGGCCTGGTAACCTCACAACTGGATCCCGAATGCTGAGTCCCATCGACAATGACATCGAAATCCAATATCAACAGCAACTCCACAGTGTGAATAGGCGTAGGCCGGCCTCACACCACGTAAGAGCGGAGACGAAATCTGCAAGCAAGCGCTGGACAGGAATCTGGCAGGACATCGCAGCAGAGCCAGACTTGAGATATCCTGGCGATGGAAACCTAACAGAGAAATAAACGAAGTCGTTGAGAATCAGACTTGGGCCCAAGGCAAGGATGGAGAGAGAAGGAACCCAATCTCAGTGCCGTACAGCCTATGTAACAATGTAACAATACCCATCGCAATGTTTACAGAGTAATAGAGTTTATTTTTGAACTTGTTTGGAAGAATATTTTATCAATCTACATATGAACATTAAAATGAATTTCTGTTTGTCTGCACCTTATAGACAGGGAAACTACTGAACAGATCAAGGTGAAAATTTGTATGCAGAGGTTTTTGGGGCCGGGGAAGGTTCTTGAGATGATTTGAGACCTCTCGCCAGTATAGAAGGGGGGATCCCATACAAATGGAACACCAATTTCTCCATAGCTCGAGAATCAAGAAAATGGAACCGAACTGGCATGTGGAGGTTTTGGAAGGGAAAATTTTACATGGGTGAATTTAGCGTCCTGTATCCTGTCTATGGGATTGTCCGAGGTCGTAACTATGCCCCTAACAAGAATGGCATTCCAATCATTTTAGGAACGTAGACATGCTGATATGACGTGCTCCACTGATTCTACTTCCGACTCCACCTATGTATTCCGTACATGTAGCCCGGGAAGTCTGCAATTCCGAATCTATGCAAGAACTTGCACTTTTCCAAAAAGAAAAACCAAATTTTCTTCAGAAATAAGTTTTAGTATTTATTTATTTATATAAAAAATTGTGTTAAATTCACTACTGGATAAAAAATGATACAAATATTCATATTCTTTGTTTTAATTAATATTTCAAAATTTGCACGGAATAATTGCATTTTGAACTTTTTTTGTTTCCTTGTTATTTTTTTATTTCCCCCCTCGTACCTTCCAAGAGCCGTCGGACATAAAATAAATTTAATATTTGTATCGGCCTTATTTGTTTATTAAGGCTCAGATGTTTCTTACAACTTTGCGGAGCCGAATACAATTGAAATAAAGTTATTTATTGATCTTGCGTGAACTCTTCCTTTGCGGAGTACGCTCGGTGAATCCTGACAAAGCTAATTGAGCTCAAGGCTGGCTTGCCCCTAGCTTCCGTGTCTTTTCCTTCATAATTATCTTTAAGTCGTTTACCAGCTGCGAACAGTTGGGAATTCCGAATGTCCTTTGGATGTATTCTTCATCGATATCCGGTGTCTGCTTTCCTGGCATCTCTTCTTCTTTCTGACTTTTTTCCTCTTCTTGATGGTCTTCAATAAGTTCTTCCTCAAATTCCACGATTTCGTCGTCCGCCAAATCCACTTCCACAGTTTCTGATTTTTTTTTAGATGCTCATTCCGTGTGCCGGGTTCCGGTTTTTCCTCAAAGGACAGATGTTTTGACGATGTTCTGTCGCTTGGCATAAAAAGCACGTATTCTTTAAACCGTCGTGGAAAACATTTACGCTTCGGCAGGTAACTTAGATTGACGGAGGCACTTCCTTCTCCATTTCCATGTACGAGGCGCAGTACCAGTGCAGACATGGTTCAATCCCAGGTTAGGAGGAAACTTTTCGCGAATGGTACGATGCACTTATCTACTGTTTGAAAAGCGTGGACAGTGCTTCCGCTACCATCTTACACACCTCCACAGTTTTACCACTAACGTATTTGAATTTCCGAGGCTCCGCAATTTTTCGAAGAGATTCTAACATCACAGCCTTCGAAGTAAACTTGATGCAGATGCTTCGGTTTTCTGTCAGCTTGTAGATAGCTTCCACATGCCACACATCACATTCCAATTGCTTCAATTGAACTCAGCAATCTCTACCCACGAAGGTCGAGGTGAATCGATCGAGAAACGGAATTCGACCGTATTGATAAACACCTCAAGAGCGGAGCAGAATGGATACGTTTGCGTGCGTTTTGATAGTTTTCCCATAGTAAAACTGTCAAAACGCACGCAAACGTATCCATTCTGCTCACCTCTTCACTCATGACGATCCGTTTCACTTTTGCTTGTGCACAGTAACAAAGCAAACGATCCGACGGTACGCCTACTGACTGGTGCATAACAAAGATAACAGGTAAACTATTGAAAAGTAAAACTCATTCCGGCAGAACACATCTGCAATCGCATGTGTCGTGTACGACCGATGAATGCCGAGCAACTCACCAACACCACTTGGCGATACTGTCAGAAATAAGAAGCAGTCTTATGAAATTATTAAAGGTAATGGTGATAAACAAAAAAACTTTTAACTTTTGAGAATTAGATCATCGGATCGGAAATAGTTGTGAATCCGTAAATGTTGACGGAACTGCTTAGATAACTTCTGCTCTCGGAGTACAGTGAAAATGTTTATGTTTATTAGCTTTGGATAATACATTTGTAACAGCAGTAAGCAATGCCTTGCTCGCATCCTACGTGCAGTGAGTACGAACGTGAGTTCGACTAAATCAAACTATCCGCCAACAATAATTTTTGGTACCGGCTGCAATGCCCGCCTTAGGGTGCGGCCAGAGTAGACGCGAAGGGCGAAGCGTCCATACGATTTGACAGCTCCTTATTATTGATTGTTATTCCTTTGCGTGCAATTTTCGCGCGACGTCGCGTAGACGCGTCTACTCTGGCAGGAACCTTAGTGTGACCTAGAGCGACTGCAGCGGAGAACAACGTCGGAACAACGTACACGCTAGTAAGTGGAACGGGGTGGGACAGGGCCCGCCTGAAAAGCAGTGTTACGATAGACGGGGATGCCTTCGAGAAGGTCGAGAAATTCTTTTACCTTGGACCCTTCCTAAAGGCTGACAGTAATGTTATATAGGTTGAATATAGCCTCCAGAAGAAACGGCGGTAGAAAAATTACACCCGCTCCTAATGTATCCTGTGTAAAACGCTCATAAGACTGCACATGAAACTTGAATCATTCGAGGAGGACTTGCAAAAACTCGCTGTATTTGAGAGACGAGTGCTTTGACGGTGTGTGGTACCGCCGTTGTCCAGTCCAGTTGTTACGCTGATGTACTGGATGCACTCATTAAAGCGAAGCTTGTTGTCTATCATGAAGGCGAATAGGCGAATGAACCACGAGCTGTTGGGAGAACCATCCATCATTCACACCACGAAAATCAGACGACTGCGATGGGTTGGGCACATAACCAGAATGTCGGATAGTAATAAGGTGAAAATGGCTCTCAACAATGATCCAACGGGCACAAGAAGACGATAAGCACAGCGTGGAAGGTGGATCAATCAGGTGGAGAACGATTTACGGACCCGGGTTGGAAATTGAACAGCAGTGGCTGGGATGCGGTATTCGAATCGTTATGGGCAAGTACTTCGAAGACTTCGATCCTGTAAAATGTTTAATTAGAATATGAAAAATAATTCTCTGTGTATAATGTGTGATTTGGAAATCCGAATGTCTAATCCTAGCATCTTTGAAATTACTGAGCAAGCCTCCCGGTTTTTCTACCACCTACGCCAATGCTCTGTGAAATGTCTTCCAGCCGACCACCCCCTCATCAGAAACCGGACGACTTGTCTCCTCTCCACTCTAATTTATTTTTTTTAAAACCGAACCGAACAGTGCTTAAATTGGAACGAGAAAGCACTTAAAGATATAATAAGATGACATTTTCCCAGAACGCTGCGCTTTCGTGCTAATTTTCTACTACTATTCCCATCCCTCTTGGAAGCGCGGGTGGAGTCCTTCCAGCTGGCCAGAGCATTATCAGCGAAACTGCAGAAGGACTTATCGTTTCTCCTCTTTGTCGCTTCGTCCTCGCATTGAACGAATGATCCGCCCGCACCATTCCATTCGAATTCGTTTCTTTAGCTCCCCAATTGCCATAGACTCCGTAAGCTTCTTATATTGGCAAGATACGTTTATATTTTGTTCCATTTTATTTTCTCATAATTAATAAGTTTCTCCATTAAAGCGATAATCCCCTATCGATCCGGTGACCTCGTCGTCATCGTTCTGCACCCGACCCCCGCTGGCTGGCGATGACCAGTCAGTGTTCTGCGTTTGCAATTAATGAAAATATGGCACCGTCATCGTCCATTGAGGGGGGGGGGGAGAGGTGGAAGATACGATGATCAAAGATTCAGCATCCGTTCCAGTTTTATTGGAGCAAATTTCGAGTCACGCTTGATAGGATTATTGGATTAAAGAGCGGGAGCTTTGGATCCAATTTATGCGCTTTAATTGGTGACTATGTCGTTTGATTTTTCTTTTAGCAATTATTGGGTTTTGGTTTTCGAAATATGCTTTCAAGTAATTATTTTTCGTGATTTTCTTGAAAGCATATCTCGAAGCCTAAGCCTAGAAGAATTCTCGCGTTATTATTCCGATTCCTTGGGTGGAATATAGTCAGATTATCACTTTTTTGCGTAACGCATGTATTGCAAATTGCTTTATTAAAGACCACAGATGCAGTTAGAATGCTCGAGATCTGTAAAATAGATTGTCAAAAATAAGATCAAAAATTAACTAGGGAATATATGTAACGTTTTGGGTTTCTGTCTAACATCAACGCAAGTTCATCGGATTTGGAATACAGATCATCGAAACTGGTAGCAGCATACCCAAAATACTTGGAACAAGAGCGACCTAATTCCACTGTTCTCTTACAAATACAAATCCCAAATCTTCCCAAATCCCAATCTTACAAAGATACAAATCCCAAAACACATTTCTGTGGAGGCCTTTATGTAAAACCATATTTTGGAGAACAAAATGCGCAGCTCTTTTTCAAATGCAAAAGTAGCTCTATAATTATATAGCTCTATAAATATCTATAAATCAATGTTTAATCAATGGTTACAAATGCAATAATAATAATAATAAACGAAAATAAATAAATAAATAAATGAATAAATAAATAAATAAATACAGAAATAAATAAATAAATACATACATAAATAAATAAATAAATAAATAAATAAATAAATAAATAAATAAATCAATAAATAAAATAAATAAAGAAATAAATAAATAAATAAATAAGTAAGTAATGAAAACAGTGTGTTGTATAAGCTCCCTCTTACATGACGATCACTCACAATTTTTGACGATTTTTCACATCATTTATTTTCCTTAGTAGAAATATGTAAAATTCTTAACCATATTCAAATCCAAGAGCACTGAATTTAGCATCCATTTCCAGTGCGCAAAGGCGAGACAGTTCAAAAGTCATCTCAACATCCTCTGCAGCGCCATAATTGCATACAAACGGGTTGGTATCCCGAGAATCAAGAGGGTAGAAAAACGATGACACTCATATGCAGTGACAGCTCGTGCGCTTGTGTGCATGATGAGCTGCTGCAACCCTTCCTGTGCCTTGAGCCTGGATCTTGTAGAAAGGAGCACCGGGTTCGGGTACGGCTCCAGGAAAGATGAAGCCCTTGCAAGTGTCGCTTGAGAGGACACAAATGGGAAATTGTATACTCGTAACATCATACGTTATCAAGTTGAAGCGGCGTCAACCGTGGCTGTTTCACCTGTGGGGAGAGCACTGCAGCAGTGAGTCACCCACCGAGCAAGGGATGATTACAAAATCATGAAAAATCTTTTTCGTATGCAGATAATTTGATAGTTATCAATCAATAACAAAGTGGTTGAAAGAATTCTATATTACAATTGAAATTAATTTATTTAGTTAACAGCTAAAAAAGTTTTTTGTTCGATCTACTCTTTACAGTTGAATTTCGAAAACATTTTATAATTATTCCCCAAACGGGCCTTGACCTATATCAGCAATGCTTTGCAGTTCAGGGAAATATCTACACCATCCATCGTCGTTTTCGGTTGCGTTTTAGAAAAGGGGGTTGCATTGTTGCTGGCTAGTTCAAGTTATTACTGGATATTGTTTTAAGGGCCCTCCTTAGCCGTGCGGTAAGACGCGCGGCTTCAAAGCAAGACCATGTTGAGGGTGGCTGGGTTCGATTCCCGGTGCCGGTCTAGACAATTTTCGGCTTGGAAATTGTCTCGACTTCCCTGGGCATAAAAGTATCATCGTGTTAGCCTCATGATATACGAATGCAAAAATGATACCTAACTTGGCTTAGAAACCTCGCAGTTAATAACTGTGGAAGTGCTTAAGTGAACACTAAGCTGCGAGGCGGCTCTGTCCCAGTGTGGGGATGTAATG
The DNA here is from genome assembly GCF_024139115.2 of Armigeres subalbatus. Lineage (NCBI taxonomy): Eukaryota > Metazoa > Arthropoda > Insecta > Diptera > Culicidae > Armigeres > Armigeres subalbatus. The sequence continues at coordinate 239,254,886 of NC_085140.1, read as the reverse complement.
CCAATAAGAAGAAGAAGAAGATTGTTTTAACTAGAGTCCTAAGAGAGCCTCCAAATGCCACGTTTGACAGATGTCCTGCTCGTCATTTGTATTGAACTGCCAAATGATTCTGTTCCAATTTTGACACTTGACTTGTTATTATAGTCACTGTAGTTTTAACTACTCGTGCTATGTTTTATATCGGAAAAGGTCTGGGGTGAGAGAGGATGTAGACGAATGATTTTTTCAACTTTATCAAAAATGTGTTTTATCTGCTGTTTCAATCAGAATATTGTCAATACTCAAATGAGAAGAAAGTGATTTTCTCAGTCAAAGAGACATAATTTTATTTATTTTTTCAATATTTAATTGTACCAAACGCATTACTCTGGATTGCTCAGCTTATAATTACATTCTATCGTTTATTGATATATTTGATTTTAGCTCGGAAACGTACATAGTAATGTTTATAAGCATACAACATGTCCAACATTCATGGGTATAGTAAACATATCACGATGATGTATAGAATAATCACACATTACCACACACTTTAGAAACTGCTTCGTGAAGGGTCCCAAATTCGTAGCATCAACACGACGACAGTGCGACTTCTTTATCATTCATGACAGCAATCTCTTACTTCATCTCCATATAGCGCATTATGGCTGATGCTGTCGCAGCAGGACCGTAATCCAAGCCATACGCTGCCCGTTGTTATCTCTATCCACAGTTAGCAGCTTGACGCTCGCCAGATCTGCAACTTTGTCCAGCAAGGGCCAGCCATCCGACGCTTTGCTGAACTTCTCCAGACCAGGGATTACGAGGAAAGCTGGACTCAATCTACATACGTATATGTGGCATAATGCATGCGATGTGCCGTCCTCGAACAATGAACGTGGTCAACCATAAGACTTGGATACAGCAGCTGCTGTAAATATTATCCCGGTCCGCCTTGGAAGTTTGAAACGTCCAGACGAATAGACAATTGCCACAAACCTGTTCACGCTCAGGTTGTAGCCGATACAATTGTGACAATCATTTTCGATTAAAGGGATTCAACCTAACCAAGGAAATCTGCAATTCAAAACCGCATTTTTCCATTTTCCAACAATACACATTCTTATGATCATGGATCCCTCATGGGGTGCATAATAGAACTAGTCAAAATCAGTTCCACTCCACTCTTCCGTTCACCTGAATTGGAATCATGGTTCTAATCTCAGACAGGTTAATGCACATTTGTTGTTGTTGGAAAGCGAAGGGTTGAGCTGTGCAATTGTGGTCGATGGATTTTTATCGTTCTGATGTGTGCATTCTCAAACAGGATTTGACCGAACGAACTGTCGGGTGGTTTCCCTGCAGATGGCAAGCAGTCGTCAACTCCATCTTGCCTGTCCACATGAAATCTCGGATCAACTTGTCCGACAGCATCTCATTCCTCCCAGTTCTGCCCACTTGCTTTTTGTCGTTGTCGCTGTACACTTTGCAGGAAAAGGATATGGAAGCTGATTGAAACCGCAACCCACTGACGATGTGGATGCCACTATGTGACTACTTCTTGGTTCGGCCAACGTCACCGCCGCCGCCGTCGTCGTCATCAGTTGTACTGATTCTTGGCCTTGTCTCCATCGCCCCAGCAACTCAGCAATAAAATCGTGTTACAAGGTTTTCAGAAATGCACACAATGCAAAATGTGTATATTCTGGACGATGAATTTGAAGAAGTGGGTCCATAACGACTGATGACATCAGTGGTTTTATCCCTTTCTGCTGTTTGCCTGAATACATTTATGCCCATAGTTGCTGTGAGGATGAGATATATTAGAAATTGAGCGATTTACTTTCAGTGTGCATTGATGATAGATATGCAAATATTATCCATATAACGGTTTAGTTGTCATCATTGATTAGTAAATAGCAGGCCATGACTTTACCTCTTTCCTCGTTGGGCAACCAACGGGGTTGCACGCTTCATAAGACAACACACAAGCGACCAAACCAACGAATAGCTCGTTCGGCGTAATTAGGCCACACAATTACTGTACAAAGAAAAATCTTGCTGTGTTAGGCCAACAGGAGGATTTTACTTTCAGAGACTTAGACCAAGTATTACTAATCACTGTGCTTATTATAATTACAACTTTCCAGTATTGTATCTGCGGAACAAATTTACTCATGTAAAGAAAGTAAACATGGCTCCGTTCACCGCAAGTTATGGCAAAAGTCGCAACCATTTTTCAACAAAAACAAAGAAAATTATATTTTCACGAACTGCGTGTACCTGCCTTTTCGCGAATGTACAAAACAAATTGCAAGAGCATGCGGCTGTTTATTGTAGCTGCCAAAATGTTTGTCGTTCACGCAAATGAACGTTGGTACCGTGCCGTTTTTAACCTTACTTCTTTCCTTTCGCAAAGTTTGTATGTTTGCACAAGTGTTTGAACATAAAATCGATGTATCCGGATCCAACAGACTAACAACGATCTCAATATTTGCCGGAAATCACGCAAACCAATCGGCATGGTAAATGAAGGGGCGTTTTTCTTTATTTCCGCGCTGTTTCGTCTAAGGATGAAAGATATTTTAAAAAAAAGTTTCAGATCATTCGAATATAAATTCCGCGGAATTTGAGATGGTGCAATCTGAAATATTGATTTTGTTTCGTTTCGAATTTACCAAAAATTTTCGATGGCAGAAAAAAGCATCTGTAATGGAATAAAACGGAATTTCAAATCAATACTAAGCTTCAGCTAACAAAAAAAATATGGCTGCGCCGCTCTGTTACATTAAATTACAAAAGTGGTATTTAAGATTTAAGATATACATACTCTTGAATTTAGTCCAACTATGCAAAACGATTATGAATTAATAGCAGACACGTATATTTTGTTTCCTACATGTTTTGTTGAAGCCATTATTTATTTATTCAGACTAAGGCCGAAGTGGCCTGTGCGGTATATAAGAGTCTTATATACCGTTGATTAGCAGCCATGAAAAATAATTAACTTGTCGTAACCCTCTGCGCGTTTCAAAGGAACTCAAGAACGCCCCTGAAACTTGAACTACGATATCACTCGATTCATCGTTACATTAACCGACCGTATTAGTTTATCCGGAAGTTCATGTTGTCATAGCTAGTTCCGATCGACTGTATCACATGCGGCTTTGAAGTCGATGAATAGATGAAGTGTGGGCAGATTGTTCTAAAGAAATTGCCAACTAAATTTCCGGAGGAATGTCTAGTTGATTCAAAAGTATAAGATTGCTAATGTCGTTCCTGTTTCCGTGACTAACATCTTGGTTTCTTTGACCTGGCAGCCAAAGTACCGGTACTACAAATGTCAAAACGATGTTGGTGATGAAACCAAACATGCACTACAACATGATGCATAAATGATGGCCAATTGAAGCTTGTTGAAGCATAATTTGGAAAAATAATTTAAAAGAATACAGCGCCACTAGCGTTCTAGTACTTATGCTTCTACTGAATATCCAAAGCAATATTTATAAAACCCAGAATAATCCACCTAGCGGTGATGGTGCCTTTCTCGTGTATTATAATACAAGAAAACACACTAGAGTAACAAAAAAGTCCATAAGAGAGGTTGTACGATACTGGACCGTCATGCCCCCAAAGGGTTAAAACCAGGATTTGCTGCGGCGACTACAACCGCACCGTACGGAGAAGGAAGAAACCAAAACAAATTGCGGCTATTGTCCATCACGGTCGTCGTCGAGTCCAGCGTATATGACTGGATACTGTCTGATTTTCTATCCACTGTATACCGCGACGATGCCGAGCAGTGTACGAGGACCGAGAGAAATTGGAGCGTGAGATAGATTAGCCGAAGCCATCGCATCGCTGAGCCCAGGCAGTCCAGTAGAGAAACTCTACACGTCTGCGCTGAGCTGACCGCAGGTCAACCGATGACTGAAGAGCAGCTGGTAGTTCCAACCGAATTGCCGACGGTACACCACCGATTCTCCGTTATTTCGTGTTATTGTAGACTAGTTGTAAATGTAGTGTCGAATAAATGTAATTTATTTGGAAGGCTCATTTGCCGTAAAGCGTTACGGAGCCGTAATCATGTTTTTGAATACATTTTTTCATGATTCTTATACACTAATGTTAGTTTTGGGGAACCGAAAGACTCGCGGTTTGGTCGAGGTTAGGGAATACAATAATACAATAGGAAAGGGAGGGAATTTAGGGTTCTTAATTAATTACAATACAATGCTGATGTTTACACAGTTGAAATCCTTGGCAATGCTTCACATCTGTAACGAGACAAACTTTTTTTGGGAGACAACGATGAGAGGAAGACATACGGGAGGGATTAACGACAGATATTGAGATGTACAACAAGAGGAAGACATTCTTAAGGGATTACGACAGCAAAGGGATGGATGGACGACGATTATAATCTAACATCAGCAACTTTCAAAAATTGGTGGACAAGGGACATGTACTCGAGATCAAGACCAGCCAACACTTCCCTAATAGGCTTTGGCTGCTTTCCTCGGACCCGAAGATGTTCAGTTAGCGTAGATCTGGGCCACGATGCTCCTGGCACGCCCACACGACATGGTCAATGTCCTGATAATCTGCGCCGCAAACACAGAGATTGCCTTCTAAGAGCCCCACTCGAAAAATATGTGCATTTAAAGAGTAGTGAATGGACATTAGACGACACATGGTTCGAATGAAATCTCGTCCCAATTTCAATTTTTTGAACCATGGTCGCTTCGACACCTGTTGGCGAATTGAATACAGCCATCTGCCCATCTCCCCATCTGTCCATTTTTGTTGCCAGCTGATCAAGGTTTCCTGACGAACTAATGAGAAAAATTCATCGAAGGTGATTTGCCGATCGTAAATAGCGCCCACCTTAGCCAGAGAGTCCACTTTCTCATTTCCCGGAATCGAGCAATGAGAAGGGACCCAAGCCATGGTGATTGTGTAAGACCTTATAAATGTAGTTTCTTGTGGAAATTGTTCCTCTGTAAAACAGTGTGTTGTGTTGTGTCTGGAAAAGAAATCTCCAGGAATCAAAGCCTCCCCAAGTCCCAATCCCAGGAAGGAATCAAGCAACTTAGGAGGAACAAAAATTGAAGATTCCGCACGTGCTCTACCCGCCCGTCACCAATCCCGCAAACAACAGCAATCATCCGGTCCCAACAGTGTTGGAGTCGGAAGCAATACTCCACTGTGATCGAAGGGAAAGTAAGAGCCGACTACCAAACAGAGGTCAAAATTGCGTTTTAGGAAGATAGATTAAGTTATTTCCATCAATTCACATTTATTTGCCTCCATTTGAATGCATTGCAGCAGCCTTTGAAAAAAAAAATTTTTTTCTCGATTTTGCATTTTTTTTTTCAAGGGGAAAATGGGGAAGAAATCAATGTTTTTAAATTACTCCGAAGCGCGATGGCCGATTGGGCCAATTTTCAATAGCGAAAAATTAGGAAGGATTCCGCGTCGAATGCAACCTATTGCAAGCAAATCGGATAAGGCTAAGTACATAAAAGTGTGTCTCCTTTTTTGGTACACACACATACATACAGCAGGGACCATGTCCAAGGGCTTGACGACCCCTCCCCAGCTGTCTGTGAGTCAGGGAGAACTGCCTAGGGCGTGGTGGGATTTAGCAGTGGGCTCTGCTAAAATCCCTCCCAAAAAACCACAAGTGCCCGTAAGCAGACTCTATCAAAGCGACTGTGTGCCGCTTCAAAAGCACAAGCCCAGGGAGTGCCATTGGCACATCAGGATTGATCCCAGTAAGATCCTGATTATGGTATACTGGTTGCATGTTATTGGTCTTGTTTTTGGATATTGAGATATTGTGAACGCGAGTGCTGGTAGTCTGGTTATTCTATTCTCTTAGTAAGGCCGGGTGACACCGACCTGAAACGGCGAATGGGCTAATGGCCAGGCTGTCTTCCGTCCCCTAAAACCGTGGCGGGCCTTGTAGCACGCGGTACAATCCTGTGGCTCAGCTCTCAGCTAAGTGGGAGTAGGCTCAGATGCTTTTCCCTGACTAGCGCTGATCTGGCTCTGAACACGAAAGTGTCAACCCTCGCATGGTCTCCCTGCATGCCGCAAAGTATGTATAGATAACCATGGGATCGCGAAGGCGACTACACCAGCAGGATTCGACAGCAGCCGCAAGGGGGACCCAACAGCGATGTCTAACAACACAAAACACAAAACGTCGAGTGATGCAGGTGAGGCGAATGGTGGTAAGGAGATCCCTTTCACCAGACGTAGCGGCCTTGAAAGGTCTCCCCAAAGATCGTCGGGGGAAGGCGATGGAGAAGCCCGTGGAGGGTCTGAAGAGGTGCCGGTTGAAGAAAAGATGGACGGCCCCACCCTGACCCGCGTCATCAAATCTGTGATGGCGAACCACGAAGAACGCGGTGGTCACACGATGGAGGTAGTCACGGAGGTATCCGACGTGATTATGTCGTTCCTAGACAACCGGGTTAAGTACAGCAAGGATCTGAAACTTGCTGTGCAGGCACTCTGTGCCCTAGTAGTTAAGGCCAAATCGGAGTGGAGGTCCCTACTAGAGGCCAGCAAGAGTGCGGAGAGAGAGCTCCGCAAACTTGTCAGGGAGCGGAAGCAGGCGGATAAGGACAAAGAGGAGGCAGAATCGAAAATTCGTCTCCTGTCCGAGGGCAAACGACTGGCGGAGAGCCAGGTCGAGGAACTCCGCAAAAGGATGGCTGTAACAGGGGCGACCCCGAAGCTGAGTAAGGTTACGCAGGAGGCGAACCTGAAAGCAGCTGTCGAGAAGTCCGCAGCCCCGAAGCCAGAGAAAAGGAAGAAGGTCGAGCAGAAGGATGGCCATCCCAAGCCGGTGAACCCAGTGCCTCCACCATCGAGGACCACTGAAGCTCGCCGGGAGGAAGATCTACCGTGGAGGGAGGTCGTGAATCCCAAGAAGGCGAGAAGGCAACGGCAGCAGGCGGCAGAGAAAGCGGCAGGCGGAGCGATACGCGCCACTGTTAAGAAGGGTAGAGCCCAGAAGGAGACGGGTGCGCCTTCCAATGTCAGTGGTAAGCGTAAAGACAGAGGCGAAGCATTATCGTCAGTACTGACGACTGCATCCGAAGGACGCGGAGAGGCGAGATGATTCTGCTCGGAAGAGTACTGAGTACAAAAAGTTGACGGAGGAAGTCCTGGGCGATGGGGTTCAAGTAAGAGCCCTATGTCCAGTTTCGAACATCCAGTGCAAGGGCCTGGATGAAGTAACCGAGGCTGAAGACCTGGTCGATGCACTGAGAGATCAGTGCAATGTCGAGATCCAGGAATCTACGGTTCGGTTACGCAAAAGCTTCGCGGGAATGCAGGTTGCCTCATTCCAAGTACCTCAGGCTGAGGCCAAAAAGGTAATGGATAAGGCTAAACTGAAAGTGGGTTGTTCGGTATGTCCGCTAAGTATAAGCCAACCGCTTCAGACCTGTTTCAGGTGTCTTGGCAATGGTCATAAGTCTTATGACTGTAAAGGACCTGATCGCAGTAAGCTATGCCGTAGGTGTGGAGCTGAAGGCCACCAAGCTCGCACCTGTCAGGCTGCACCAAGGTGTCTGATCTGTCCCCCGGGTACAGACAACAGACACCTCACCGGTGTCCAGGCTTGTCCGGCCTCTAAAAGGATCCAGACACGCAGGTAACACAGCTGAATCTGAACCACTGCAAGGCGGCTCAATTGCTGCTACAACAGTCGGTTACTGAGTGTAAAGCTGATGTAGCTTTGCTGTCCGATCCATACCGCATCCCTGCCGGTAACGGTAGTTGGATTGCGGATAAGTCTCAGATGGTGGCCATCTGGACTTGCGGGCGATATCCCATCCAGGAGATAGTATCATCACCTGATTATGAGGGTTTCGTTATAGCAAAGGTAAACGGTGTTTACTTTTGTAGCTGCTACTGTCCTCCCAGGGGGAGTATAGTGCAGTTTACTAGGGTAGTAGATATTCTTGCAGCAAAACTAACTGGCTTAAAACCGTTAGTTGTAGCAGACGACTTCAATGCGTGGGCAGTAGACTGGGGATCCCGGTCCACAAACGCCAGAGGTCATACCCTGCTAGAGTCGCTAGCGGTATTGAACGTAGTCCTGCTGAATGAAGGCCAAGTGCCAACGTTCAGGGGACCGAACGGTGATTCATGCATCGATGTGACCTTCTGCAGCGCGGGATGGACGGTGGAGCCAGAATGGGAGGTTCATGAGGGGCATACCTCCAGCGATCATCAGGAAATTCGTTTTATGATCCGGTATACCCCCGTAGCAACCACAAGGCGGACCGGAAAGGCCGATCTAGGATGGCGCACCTCGCAGTTCAACCCAGAACTCTTGGAGGAATCACTACGATGGGAGACGCGAACAACGGGATTAAGTGGCGACGAGTTAATCGATGTACTAACCCGTGCGTGCGATGTGACGATGCCTAGGATGACCAAACCTCCCGGAAACCGGCAACCTGTGTACTGGTGGACTGACACAATTGCAGACCTTCGTAGAACCTGTCTCCGAGCAAAGAGAAGGCTGCGACGTGCCAGAACAGACGCTGATAAGGTCCAGAGACGCAGGGTGTTCCAGACAGCGAGCAGAGCTCTGAACTACGAGATCAAATGTAGTAAGAGAGCCTGCTTCGAGCGGCTGTGCAGGATGGCAAACGACAATCCATGGGGAGATGCATACAGGATGGTGATGGCTAGGACCAATACCACGCCACCTGAGAAATCTCCGGGGATGTTGGCCAAAATAGTCGACGGGTTGTTTCCGAGGCATGAATCATCGAACTGGCCCGCTACTCCGTACGAGTCAGTTGACGTGGTACCGCTAGTGACTAACTAAGAGCTTATCGTAGCCGCAAGAAAACTTAAGCTCAATAAGGCGCCAGGCCCGGATGGTATTCTAAACCTGGCCCTTAACCTTCTGTCTGTGCTCAAAAAAACTTACGTTGTCTGTGCTCTGGGGTCAAATTGACCCCAAATTGAAATTGCTATAACTTTTTTAATGTTTGGCCAATTTTTGATTTATGGGGCTGTTTCGAAAGATAATTTAATCATCTTTCAGGTCCTTACCAAAGATTGACTATTGGTGGGCGGGTACATCGCGGGGAGGGGTTTTAGTGAACAAGGGTATAAAACCAGTGATTTTTCATGATTATTTTACTTATATCTGAAAATCCTTTCCATTTTGAACTGCACCTTTTTTAAAAAGGTTATGCAGGAAGGCATGTGCTCTGGCATAAGGCGTTGATAAGTTTAGAACTCGGCCGCCAGGTGGTGGTATTCATTATTTTGGACTACTTAAGATATTCCGATATATAGAATTCTCCTCAGTGTAAATATTCTTATCGCACAAATTCAAAAATTGGAAGACGTACTCATTATATTGAGCACCGCTTTGTAGTGCTAGACATCCTGTACAATGTTGCCGAATACAACTTGAGTGTAGGTACGAGGGATCTCAAGCTAAAGCAATATTTCATATATGCAAGAATATTGCAAGTAAGCTAGCGCCGCCTATTTGTAAATTTACTAATTATTTATTCCGTCACATGACAGTCCATTCCCACCAGACGAACTTTATTAAAGACGTTATCGTTACAAATTGCAAATTTGTGCGATAAGAATATTTACAATGAGGAAAATTCCATATATCGGAATTAATTGAGTAGTATAAATTAATGAATTCAAATATACCGCCACCTAGCGAACAAGCTTTAAACTAATCAATGCTTCATATCAAAGCACAAGCCTTTCTGCATAACCTTTTTGAAAAGGTGCAGTTCAAAATGGATAGGATTTTCAGATATAAGTAAAATAAGCATGAAAAATCACTGTTTTTGTACCCTTTTTACGAAAACCCCTCCCCGCGATGTACCCACCCACCTATAGTAAATCTTTGGTAACGACCTGAAAGATGATTAAATTATCTTTCGAAACATCTCCAAAAATCCAATATTTGCCAAGTATGAAAAAAGTTATAGCAATTTCAATTTGGGGTCAATTTGACCCCAGAGCACAGACAACGTAAGTTTTTTGAAAAAAGTACACTGTAGCGCATATTTTCAAGATTTTTGAAGTGAATTTGCACCTAGGAGACAGATCTCGGTGAGTTTCACCAAACTACCAAAAATTAAGAGAATCGGTTGAAAATTAAAAAAATGGCAGCCACTCAAAGTGGCCTGGGGTCATATTGACCCCAGAGCACAGACAAAAGGTTAAACACGCCATTCTTGCCAATCCAGATATGTTCAGGAGCTGCCTCCAGAGATGCATGGACGAAGGAAACTTCCCATATCGATGGAAACGGCAGAAATTGGTGCTATTACCAAAGCCTGGCAAACAGCCGGGGGATCCTTCGGCATACAGACCAATTTGCCTACTCGACACAGCTGGAAAGCTGCTAGAAAGGGTCATTCTGAATAGATTGTCGGCTTATACAGAGTGTGCTGGTGGCTTATCTAGCAACCAGTATGGCTTCCGTAAGGGCCGTTCTTCCATCGAAGCAATTCGAGCGATAACGGATACGGCCAAGATAGCGAGAGGTTTAAACAGAAGAGGTATTAGGTACTGCGCGTTGATTACACTTGATGTAAAAAACGCGTTTAACAATGCTAGCTGGGCAGCAATTGCTGACTCCCTGCACCGATTGAGAGTTCCGGATTACCTGTGCAGGATACTGAAAAGCTATTTTCAGAATAGGGTGTTGTTATACGACACTGATGCTGGTCAAAAGTCGATCGTAGTGTCCGCGGGTGTTCCACAGGGATCGATCCTCGGACCGGTTCTGTGGAATATTATGTACGACGGAGTATTGCGCTTAAGTCTCCCGGCCGGAGTAAAGATAGAAGGCTTCGCGGATGACGTAATGCTGGAGGTAACAGGAGACACTCTCGACGAATTCGAACTGAAGGCTTCATACGCGATTCTCTGAGTGGAGGAATGGCTCAACTCGAGGCGGTTGTCCCTTGCACATCACAAGACGGAAGTCGTGGTAGTGCATAACCGTCATGGGCTGCAACAGGCGAGGATAAGAGTAGGGACCTGCACAGTTAACTCCGTGAGGTCTCTCAAGCATCTGGGCGTGATGATCGATGATAAGCTCAATTTTACGAGCCACGTCGATTATGCATGTCAGCGGGCTTCATTGGCGATAAAATCTTTATCACGAATGATGTCCAACAGATCGGCGGTGCATAGTCAAGTGCGTAGGCTGATAGCTGACGTAGCATTGTCTATCATCCGTTATGGCGTGCCGGCATGGGCCGTAGCACTAAAAGCCGAGTACAATGTAAAGAAATTGATCAGAGTACACCGGCTGATGTGTTTACGTGTCGCGAGCGCATATCGCACCATATCATATGAGGCGGTGTGCGTTATAGCTGGAATGATGCCGATCGACATACTCTTAGAGGAGGATGTGGAGTGCTACAACGAAAGCGACTCGGTGCAAGTGCGACGTGTCAAGAGAGCAGCTGCGTTGCTTAAATGGCAAAGAGCATGGGACACCGCAGTCAAAGGTCGTTGGACCCACAGACTGATTCCAGATGTGTCCAACTGGGTTGATAGGAAGCATGGTCAAGTCAACTTCCACCTAACACAGGTGTTGTCTGAACATGGCTGCTTTAAAAAATTCCTACATAGGTTTGGCTTCGCAGATTCTGCGGAGTGTCCTGAATGTGTAGGTGAGGTAGAATCGGCAGAGCATGTGATGTTCGCATGCCCGCGATTCGAGATAGAACGCAATGCCATGCTGCTTATTAGTGGTATGGATACAACCCCGGACAACCTCGTCGAGAGGATGTGCCGGGAAGAAGCTATATGGAATGCGGTGAACACAGCATCTCAACAGATCATGTCGAAACTGCAGCGGTGGTGGCGTCTTGAACAAAACCAACGAGTGCAGTAAGGGCACCTGTGATGCAGTGAACACTTTGCTCACCCCGACAACCAACATGTCGCGGGTGGGCTGCGGGGACCTCAGTATGTAGATATAGAGGTCATTGCGGTTCGCGCGCGGTGGTTGTTGTCGGGGTGCTCGTCTCCAACGTGAGATTATGATACGGACCGTTAGGTTACTATCATAGCTTGCGATCGACGGGTGGTGAGGTAGCCACCCTTGAAGTCGATGTTGTGTGTATTGACGTCAAGTGCGTTAGCATAGGCGTGAGCGTTCTCAATAGTCCCCCCCTGATGTATTGCTTAATTGCGGGCCGGGGGTACGGACTGGCGAAAGGGTTTTGGTTTTAGTGGGTCGGGTAAGAGTTACATGACATACCCATTCCCACACTACCTGAGTACCTCCTCAGGTGTCTGGTTGCAGATTTCCGTTTACCCTTGCTCAAGAAAAAAAAAACACATACATACACACATACAGACATCACCTCAATTCGTCGAGCTGAGTCGATTGGTATATAACACTATGGGTCTCCGAGCCTTCTATCAAAATTTCGGTTTTGGAGTGATCCTATAGCCTTTACGTATACTTAGTATACGCGAAAGGCAAAAATCCTGGAGGGATACCAAAAATTGCTTCCTAGAGTTTTGGAAGGGATTTATTGAAAAAATAATGGAAGAATTTCTTTGAGAAAATCCTGAAAAAAATTGCTGAAGTTATTCCTAGAAAAAAGTCAAATAAAAATCCCAAATTTTTCAGGAATTGCTAAAGCAATTTCCAAAAGAATTCCTGAAGGTTTTCCTGAAACAATTTCCAGAAGTATTCTTATAGGAATTTCCGAAAGGTTTTTCGTAGTATGTAGATTTTTTGGAGGAATTAGACGAGCTCTGTGGTCTAGTGGCTACCGCTTCTGCCTTATAAGCAGGAGGTCGTAGGTTCAATTCCAGGCTCGTCCCTTTCCTACTTTCTATCTTAGTTCTTTCTGTGTTTCACGTTCTACCAAAACGATTCCTACTGTTATAACCTTCCATACAATCCCAACACCTCCCGTGGCACCTACATATGAAAGGACGTAGAGTTCTCTGCAGCTTTCGTAAGTAGGTGTCCAACTAACCATCCTTCCCCTTCCTTAGCATACGCAAAGACGTGGCCAGGACAGATCTTGACTATTGGAAAGTGCAATATTTCCATTTAAGAGATAGTGATTAGTCCCAAATCAATATCTGAGGTAACGGATGAAAGTAATGCTACTCGCATACAATAGTCTTGGCTTGTACCACCTACGAATTTGTGCGAGTTGCTGAATTCTAATGCTAATGTAGAATTTTTCGAAGGAATTACCGTAAAAATTCCGAGGAAATTACTATAAGAATTTGTAAAACAATGCTCGAAATAATCGCTAGAGGAATACCCGATGATATATCAAAAAACCCAGATTAATCCACCTAGCGGTGATGGTGCCTTTCTCGTTCGTTCAAAAGGTTTGGAAAAATCTCAAATAACACCAATATGTGGATTGGTCTTATTTTTCATATTTGTTTATATGCATAAATAAAATTCTCGCCAAACGCAATTTGTTGCAAACAAATCGGATGAGCATAAGAGCAGAAAATGGCATTTTATTTAGTAGTTTTAAAATTAGTATTTTCGCCATAAATTTTGACCCAATTGAACAATCCGGCCAAGTTTCTATAGGAAACAATGGGACAAGATTCTGCGTCGAATGCAATCTGTTGCGAGCGACCTGAGAAGCACACATATTGCACATCAATCAGAGTAACTTATATATGACCGGATTCAGTCACAATATGGTTACTGCAACCAGATTTGTTGAAATTGTGTTGCTTGGGGAATAGATGCAGTCTAAGTGCTAAGAAAGTGAGCTAGACTTTTTTGAACTCTTTTTCACAGTAAATAGTAATTTGGCCATAACATCTAAGCCCATAGTCCGATCTGGCTAATTTTCAATAAGAAAATATGAGACATTCTGCGTTGAATGCAATTTAATGCGAGCAAATCGGTTGAGGCAAAGTGCCTGAAAAATGAGTGACATTTTTTTTAGCGATTTTTTCATAATAAAAATGGTATAATTTTCGATCCCATAGTCCGATATGGCCAATTTTCAATAGGAAACAACGGGACAGAATTCTACGTCGAATGCAACTTGTTGTGAGCAAATCGATTGAGGATAAGTGCCCGAAAAATGAGTGACATTTTTTACGCGATTTTTTCGTATGAATTTGTATTTTGGCCATAACTTCTGATCCTATAGTCCGATCTGACCAATTTTAAATAGGAAACAATGGGACAGCATTCTGCGTCGAATGCAACTTGTAGCAAGCAAATCGGTTGAGGATAAGTGCCCGAAAAATGAGTGACATTTTTTACGCGATTTTTTCTATGAATTTGTATTTTGGCCATAACTTCTGATCCCATAGTTCGATCTGACCAATTTCAAATAGGAAACAATGGGACAGGATTCTGCGTCGAATGCAACTTGTTGCAAGCAAATCGGTTGAGGATAAGTGCCCGAAAAATGAGTGACATTTTTTACGCGATTTTTTCGTATGAATTTGTATTTTGGCCATAACTTCTGATCCCATAGTCCGATCTGACCAATTTCAAATAGGAAACAATAGGACAGGATTCTGCGTCGAATGCAACTTGTTGCAAGCAAATCGGTTGAGGATAAGTGCCCGAAAAATGAGTGACATTTTTTACGCGATTTTTTCGTATGAATTTGTATTTTGGCCATAACTCCTGATCCCATAGTCCGATCTGACCAATTTCAAATAGGAAACAATAGAACAGGATTCTGCGTAGAATGCAACTTGTTGCGAGCAAATCGGTTGAGGATAAGTGCCTGAAAAATGAGTGACATTTTTTACGCGATTTTTTCTATGAATTTGTATTTTGGCCATAACTTTCGATCCCATAGTCCGATCTGGCCAATTTCAAATAGGAAACAATGAGATAGGATTCTGCGTCGAATGCAACTTGATGCGAGCAAAACGGTTGAGAATAAATTCCCGAAAAATGAGTGACATTTTTTACGCGATTTTTTCGTATGAATTTGTATTTTGGCCATAACTTCTGATCCTATAGTCCGATATGACCAATTTCAAATAGGAAACAATGGGACAGCATTCTGCGTCGAATGCAACTTGTAGCAAGCAAATCGGTTGAGGATAAGTGCCCGAAAAATGAGTGACATTTTTTACGCGATTTTTTCGTATGAATTTGTATTTTGGCCATAACTTCTGATCCCATAGTCCGATCTGACCAATTTCAAATAGGAAACAATGGGACAGGATTCTGCGTCGAATGCAACTTGTTGCGAGCAAATCGGTTGAGGATAAGTGCCCGAAAAAGGAGTGACATTTTTGAGTAGTTTTGCACACACACACACACACATACACACACACATACACACACACACACACACACACAGACATCACCTCGATTCGTCGAACTGAGTCGATTGGTATATAACACTATGGGTCTCCGGGCCTTCTATAAAAAGTTTGTTTTTGGAGCGATCATATAGCCTTTACCGTATACTTAGTATACGAGAAAGGCAAAAATATTAAGCATCGGGTAAAGAGTTTTCGTTTAGGTGTTTAGGCTTCATTTTATTTTTAATTCTTTATTAGAGTGATTTTTAAGTTTGACAAAGTTCATCACTTATTTAGGCTTCAGGTATTCAGTACTTTTGTTATTTCTGAGGAATTGCTTTACACATTATCTCCTCTTATTGAACTCTAGCGCATAAATTCAACATATTCCACACAACACTCTTACAGAACTGCAGAGACCATGCAGAGGGTGGCTGAGTTCGATTCCCGGTGCCGGTCTAAGATTTTTTTTTTGTTTGGAAATTGTCTAGACTTACCTGGGCATAAAAAGTATCATCATGATATACTAATGCAAGAATAGTAACTCGGCTTAGACACCTCGCAGTAAATAACTGTGTAAGTGCTTAATAAACAAAATTCCAAAATACCAACATTTTGCTACAAAATTGATAGACGCTGGCAAATCAATAAGCTTCCAGGTGGTTCCAGCTTTCCGCATAAAGCATCACCTAAATTGATGATCCGTTCATGGACGCGTTCCCAATAACGACACAACACAAGTGAATTGAGGGAAGAGTAAGTTCGTTTTTCTTTCCATCGATGGGTGGTTCGATTGTAAACTAAATCTTGAAGGTTTATGGTAATATGGAAGGTAAAGTCAACCGCAAAGCACTAGGAGTCGGGCGGTGAAAATCAATAAAGCAAACAACGTTTTATGGGCGGCATAAACAAAAACAACCCAGTCCGGTAAGGCTCCAATGTGGATTTCTCTTGGGTTGTGTTTTCATCGATAGCAATAAATGCCAAGATGTTTTACTTCGGCAACCAACGAATAGAGATGAATAACATTGCTTGAGGCGCAAAATTGCTTGGATTGGTGATTGGGACAACGGGTGGCTTGTTTTATGAAGTATCCACCTGCTCCTTGTGAACATTCAATGTTTT
Source organism: Armigeres subalbatus (assembly GCF_024139115.2). Classification (NCBI taxonomy): domain Eukaryota; kingdom Metazoa; phylum Arthropoda; class Insecta; order Diptera; family Culicidae; genus Armigeres; species Armigeres subalbatus. Next base: position 239,238,470 of record NC_085140.1, on the reverse strand, counting down.
TGAATCTGGCTGAGGAAGGAAGTGGAACAACCGACACATGGTGTCAATGGCGTGCTGTGCTCGGAAAAGTTTGATGCTGGAATTCAAAGTTTGACAGGATTTTCAACAATTCAATGTATTTAAATCCTTATTTCTGAAATAAATAACTGCAGTCATAATTCGTTTATAAATATTAAGATAACGTTTCATAACATGTGAATTTTTTTTAACACGTTCCCAAGTAGTACCCATGGTGTAGATGAGTTTAGATATTCAAACCCTTTTATTTTTTTTCATGTAAATTTTAATATCTTGATCTTTTCTTCACTCATAATCGTACCCAAACCTGACATTTACGGTTAAGAAACTAAGATTTTTTATTCATGACAAGTCATTGTTTTTTTTTTTATCTTTCAGCGAGTTCGATAATTCTTCCAGCTACAAAAATATGATGAGCAGAACCCATCCTTACCCGCTCGATTTAAAGTGACCTTCATCATTTGGTACAAATTTTCAAAGGACGGGCGGAACAAAGGTTCACCCCAATTCGATTTGATACGAGCCAAATTGGAAAGGCGGTTTTGTTATACGAATGATGCGGTGAGTCCGTCTCTACCGAACGATCAAGACTTGAGACACGATTTATTTGCCTTCGAAAGGCAATATTATTGATTTTTATCTGCTCAAAGCCATACAAGAAGACTGACGACGATGCATTTGTTCCTTCCCTCGGCTCTAGTGGGGTGTGAGGTTCTGAAATATTATCCTTTCTCGGTTTCGATTTTTTCCCTTCCATTTTGCTTTGTGAATGTTTCCGCTGTCCTGCGCCTCATTCCGGAAGGAGAATCGGTATCTAATGGAAGCGTGCGTCTTTGGCTTTTTCACCGGGTGGAACCGGAACGGCAAGACACTCATGCCGAGCCAAACGATTTGCCTACTGCTGTGTGGAACAAGTTGTACAAGATGTCGATCGGAAGCCCCAACTGCCTGTCTGGCCGGATGATTCCATTGTGTGGTGATTCCATGGGGGGTTGGCGTTGGGGTTGTGGCCCTACCGCAGCGATAACGAGCCATTACGGCTGGATGATTTCTTTGTGCTTCGAATGGAAGACACAAAAGTGAAAGCGGTAAGTGTTTTGTTCAGGGAGGATTTTTTTTCCTGAAATTGGTACGGTGACAGTTATTTGAAGTTGCGGAAGTATAGATCGTCAGGTGTGAGAATCATTATAATTTAAGGCACTTCAAGTTCGATACGTCCTTACAAACGTTACTCCACTTCTTTTCTAAAATCATTGATTCATTTACGAGTTTGATAAAAAATGTAATGATCGGCAACGGTAATTCAATTTTGTGAGTTAATTATTTACTACATTATAGTAATGATGAATCCTTCGATGTCTTCAGAGAAATCATATGATATACATAATTAGCTTGCTGAAAACTTGTTACTTTCTTGTCGTATGGAGTAGTGAGACCCTCACGTCTGCATTAGAGCTCATATGTATATCTTTGCAAATGTGGATACTCTTTCGCTACTTTCGGACCAAAATGGAAAACTAACTTTCTGGCAGTTTGTTACAGGTAAGTTTCTTTGCATTACTGGATATCGAAACAGTAACAGCAGAACTCTAGACTTACTCCATATGCTATCTTTAAATATGCATTTGGCGGAAATGAGATACGTAATAGTCCAGAACCAACATAACCAAAAATACTTTCCGACTTGAAACTGGCAGACGCAAAAGTTCTATCTCGTACCGTTAAACTCATACTTCAAATAGCGCAATAATATTTTCTGGTAATGAAAGCTGAACTGAAACTTTTTTGTTCAACTAATTGGCGCGGGGGTAATTAATATACATTTTAAAACTTTTCAAACACATACACTTTCCGGAATGGTAGCTGCTACAGTCAAACAATTCATATCCTTTATCCTATGCGGTCGAAGGTCTTCACAGCGCTAAACACTCAGAGACACAGAAACTGCATAGATTGGGATTAGGAAGACCGGAAAGGACGACGAAATAAGAAGGCGAGAATGGCTAGGCGGAATAGCATAACAATTGCAGCCGTGGAAACACTTCTGCTTCGATGTCGTCTCTGAAGTAGGACTCCGACCAGCAGAGGTAGCAGCAATCTCGGTAAATGGCAAATTGTGCCTGCATGTGGCGTCTTTAATCGGCTCACTGTTGGAAGGGGATCGAGATCGCAGGGCATCCTGTGGGAGAAATGGGGGTTAGTGTTTTTCACTTGCAAAGCAACCAACATAAAGAAACAAAGCGAAAAGGAAAATTGTTTTCCTTGTTTAGACGGCCTTGTGTGAGCGAAGCTATGGACCAAAGAGCAGGGATTGAGTAATTGTGAGGCAAATGAAAATATTTGCCTGCGTTTGTTATTTCCATTGATCTTCTATTTGAGAAATGTCGAACGTATAATTTTTACTCTGTGGTGCAGTTTGGGCTTTCAAATGAGTGGTTCCAGGAATAATCAATGTATGTCGAACGTACAAGATTTGCTTCTTGATTCAAAAATTGTGCAGAACTATTCCTTGAACTGGAAGAAATGTAACGCATAGATGGTATGATAATTCCTCGAATGAGCAACCAATTTGATTTAGTGATTCGTAGTTGAAATAAGCCTATTTTTGACATGGGATCTGACAGCTTTTGTGTTACAGACCCTCATTAGTTTCTGCTGGAGATGAATACTACATTTTTGCTTCATTCCATGGTGCTATCTCATGATTATTGGGCATTATGGATCCCTCCTAAGATCTGGAAAATAAGCCTTTCTTCAATTTACCTTTAACCCAATTGCTAACGTCGAATTACTATTTTTAAAATTTATATCAGGGTTCAGTAGGACCTCCATCACCATGAATAATGGAGCAGCCTTTCTTCCGTACTCCACTCCTAAATGTATACATGTCTAATGGTCTTCCATCGCATCGTAGGTTTAATTCCGAATGTTAACCTCCATGCCACATACCACTGTCTTTTGGTATGCTGCATTAGGGTAATCACGTTGTAACGATGGAAACTTAGAAGAAGAATGCAAAATGCCTGTTAAAGATTTGAGAATTAATAAACAAAAGTAAACCAATAAAATAAAATGAAAATAATGTTCATTTCTTTTAATTTTTTTTAGATAATTATTTGAGGCTGTTGAAATTTACAAAAGATGGACAGGTTTCCACTGGCGGCACCAGAACCTTGGTAACGGTGGAGCACCATTAATTTATAATTTGGCGTCAGTAGTATGATCTATTATTGAATGTGTTAATCAGTCACACGATACTTACTTGATACTTGATGGGCTACAGCTCTTCGATGAACCTACGCCGAATGGAGTATCCTTCTCCACTGGACTCGATCCTGGGCCAATCGCTTCCAGTCGCCCTGAACTTTGAGCGCCCTCAGGTCCTCTTCAACTGCAAAAAGCCATCGTGTACGTGGCCTTCCACGAAGCATGCAGCCTCCTCCGGGTTCTCTACTAAATATTATCTTCGCTTGACGTTCTTCAGGCAAACTAACAACGTGACCAGCCCACCGTAGTCTGCCGTGTTATATAAGCTTAATAATATCCAGCCCTTTATACACCTGGTACAATTCGTGATTCATGCGACGCCGCCAGATACCGTTCTCCTGTTTACCGCCGACTATTGTCCGCAGCACCTTACGCTCAAACACTCCGACAGCTCTCCGATCAGCTTCTTTAAGGCTCAAGACTCCATCACAATGTTTTGAAAATTTATGACTGTATCGCTTGTTTGTAATAGTGATAGAATTGGCACGACAAAGTGCAGCAGTGATAAATAAATTTTGTTTACAACTGGGGTGGGTGGAAATGGGGTGTTAACAATATGCCAGCTGACACATAATGTTGCCAGACTTGACGAAATATTTATTTAACCTTTCCGTTCCCAACGTCTGTTTTTAAGGGCTTTCAAAAATCTAAACTGCTGTAAAAATCGCATTTCTAGACCGATTCTTTCGCAACAAGTAGCATTCCATCCAGAAATGGATACCAATTTTTGATTTATACTAGAGGCTATCCACAGACCGGTTCCAGAATTATTCCAGATTCCGTTGGGGTCAGTTGTTCCCGGAATAAGTGGCCATTTACAATTTTAAGTCAAAACAGGTCGTGCGACACCTCAAACTTCATGATTTCACAAAGCAATGATGGGAATTATATTTTTAGGCTTCCTGGCCCACTCGGATTTAATCTGGTTACATCGGTCACAATCCGGGGACCTACGGAATGGCCATTTTCTAAATTGATTCAAAATAGGTCGTGCGACACCTCAAACTTCATGATTTCACAAAACAATGATGGGAATTATATTTTTGGGGTTCCTGGCCCACTCGGATTCAATCCGGCCACATCGGTCACAATCCGGGGACCTACGGAATGGCCATTTTCTAAATTGTTTCAAAAAAAAGTCGTGTGACACCTCAAACTTCATGATGTTACAAAGAAATGATGGGAATGATACAAGGGCGTAGCCAGAGGCAAAAAAACTCGAAAAATTCGGGCTCAAGAATTCTTCTTGAAATCCTTCTAGAAGCTCCACTGGGAACTTCTAAATTCCTCCGGAAAGTTATCCACAAATTCCTCTGAAAATCATTCGAAAATCTATCTCATGTAATTGTAATTTCTTCTTATACAGAAACCCCTAACTAAATTAGTTTTTTAGGAAATTCATGAGGAAATTCCTTGAAGATTTCTTTTTTTCTCCAATTTTTCCTTCTAGACATTTCTTTGGCTATTCTTCCAGAAAAATCTTCGACATTTCCTTCAGGAATACTTTCGAGAGTTCCTTCAAGAATGCAAACGGAATTTCCCCTCAAAATTCCGCTAGAAGTTTCTTCAGAAATTTATAACGGAAATCTTCCGATTTCACTCCATAATTTCACTTGTAAATCTATAAAAAAAATCCTTCGGAAATTCTTCTAGGAACTTCTCCGGGCATTCCTCTAGGATAACTTTCAGTAGTTTTTCTGGGAATACCTCCATAAATTAAATAGCGAAATCCTCTAGGATTTCATTCTGGAATTCTTTCCGCTGTTACTTCAGAGTATCCTTCAAGAATTCATCTAAAATTTTCTTCGTCCATCTATTGCCTCGGAAATTCTTCCAGGTATTTTCCCGGGAATTGCTTCAGGTACTTCTCCCGGAATTCCTTCAGGAAATTCTCCCGAAATTTTTCCGCGGAATTGTCCTAGAATGCTTTCCGGACTTCACCAGAAATTTATTCCAGAATTCCATTCGGATATTAATTTGAGAGTTCCTCCAAGATATCTTCCAAGAGTTCTTCCAGGAAATTCTTCAGAACTAACCTCCGGGTATTTTCCGGGAATTCCTTCAGATATTTATCCAGATTCCTTCATGAACTTCTCCAGGAATTAGTTCAGGACGTCCTTGTAAGAATTCTTCCGGAAGTGCTTGTGGAAGTACCTCCGGGAGCTCCTCCAGGAGTTTTTCCAAGAGTTCCTCCGGGAATCCGGGTAAACTTAACAGGGAATTCCTGGAGGATATATGGCAGGAATTTCACGGGAAATGGGATTTCGGAAGTTCTTCTAGAAATTCAACTCCGGGTATTCTCCCGGAGGAATTCCCGTAGTAACTGCCGGAAGAGCTCCCGTAAGAACTTCCGGAAGATTTTCAAGAGGAACTCCTAGAAGAACCTCTAGAGGAACTCCCCGAGAAACTATTGGAAGAACTTTGGGAGGAATTTCCAGCTAAATTTCTGAAGAAGGCCTAAATGATTTCCTGGAAAAAGCCTCCATGATTTCCTGGAAGAGCTACTGGTGGAACTCCCGGAGGAATTCCCGGATAAACACCCGGATGAATTGTCTGTGGAATTTCCGGAGGAAATCTCGGAGAAATTCTTAAAATAACTTCCGGAGGAATTTCTAAAAAACTCCCGGCAGAATTTTCAAATGAACCACCGAAGGAACTACCAGTGAAACTACCAGAAGAATTCTCGGAAAAGTTCTTGGATAATTCATCTTATTGACAAATCTCGTCTAGCTGAATCCTTTCTAGGTTTTTTTTCAATTTTCGGAAAAACTCCGCAAGTAGAAAACTTGAAGTTTCCATCGGAATTCTTTCAGGATTTCTTTGGGAATTAGTCTAGGAATTCCTAGACTTCCAATTCTAGGATTGTGACCGATGTGGTCGGATTGAGTCCGAGTGGGCCAGGAACCCTAAAAATATCATTCCCATCATTGCTTTGTAAAATCATGAAGTCTGAGGTGTCGCACGACCCATTTTGAATCAATTTAGAAAATGTCCATTCCGTAGGTCCTCCAGATTGTGGCCGAAATGAATCCGAGTAGGCCAGGAACCCCAAAAATATCATTCTCATCATTGCTTTGTAAAATAATGAAGTCTGAGGTGTCGCTCGACCTATTTTGAATCAATTTAGAAAATGATCATTCCGTTGATCCCCGTATTGTGACCGATGTGGCCGGATTGAATCCGAGTGGGCCAGGAACCCTAAAAATATCATTCCCATCATTGCTTTGTAAAATCATGAAGTTTGAGGTGTCGCACGACCTATTTTGAATCAATTTAGAAAATGGCCATTCCGTAGGTCCCCGGATTGTGGCCGATGTGGCCGGATTGAAGCCGAGTGGGCCAGAAACCCCAAAAATATCATTCCCATCATTGCTTTTCGAAATCATGAAGTTTGAGGTGTCGCACGACCTGTTTTGACTTAAAATTGTAAATGACCACTTATTCCGGGGACAACTGACACCAACGGAATCTGAAATAATTCTGGAACCACACTGTGGATAGCCTAGTACAAATGGAATATTGGGATCCAGCCGAATGGAATGCAACTTGTTGCGAAAGAATCGGTCAAGAAATGCGATTTTTACAGCAGTTTAGATTTTTGAAAGCCCTTAAAAACGGACGTTGGGGACGGAAAGGATAATATCATAACACATGTTCACAGTGTATCAAATATATAGGTATTTATCAGTTTAAAAATGTTTATACACCACTTGGAATGTATTAGAAGCTTACATAACATGTTTAAATATTTATTTCTGGTTTATTTGTTAAATCCAACAAACAGCAATGATTTTTTCCAATAAATAAATCTGGCAACGGTGAAGAGATGACCCGTATCCTCAACACACAGATTCGTTCGCTAATAGGTTTCCACCGCATCACTCACTTCATCTGCTTGCCCATTACTACGAAACCAACTGGCGTTTTTTTTGTCATCGGACGACCCGTGGAAGCGTGAGGTAGGAACTTGTGGGGACCAGAGTTCTGTTGGACGCTGAAAATTTCAATTTATGAAACATACCCCACGAACTATCTACCAACATTTAAAAAGACAATATCCTTTGCAAAGACGTTAGACGTAGAACCACATTTATGATTTTTCCCCTGATGAAGGCTACAAAAACTTGCTAAAACATTGGAACAGATCTTAGCGGTTGTTCTAAAAATACCAGTTTGAAAAGCCGAAACCTCGCAAACAATTCTGTTGAAAAAAGCTAGTTTTACTTGTTTTTTTTTGTTCTACAAAAATGTTAATAATTAAAAAAAACATTTGAAGACAACCTATCGCTGGAAACTTAAGGCAGGCTTTGCTAGGCCTGCATTTGCGTCAAATTGTACATCCTGTGTGATATTCTCAATTTATGAAGGGATACCATTAACAATATGAGCATAAAAGTTGAGTGCAAGCAATGTTGCTTTTGGGATGTAGCAACTCGAATGTAATAAAATTGTAAATATGCTTGCTCATCACCAATAATTGAATTTAATTAGCCTCAATATTAAACAGATATGTAACATCTTAGAATGTCCGGGAATCGAAGCAATTCTAGACACTTGTCTCGAAGTCCGGACATGTAGAAAATATAATAAAAATTATATTGTCATCAATTTTTAACCTTCCTAACGTGATCGGGTCGATATGACCCGAATTGCACATTCAAATTGTATCGAGCCCAGTTGCCTTAGTAGACCAGATGGTCTGAACTCCAGAATGATTTAGATAATTTAGAACATTCGATTTAGACAGATATAAATCGTAAACCCTCCTCCTGGGGCCCTCCTTAGCCGTGCGGTAAGATGCGTGGCTACAAAGCAAGACCATACTGAGGGTGGCTGGGTTCGATTCCCGGTGCCGGTCTAAGCAATTTTCGGATTGGAAATTGTCTCGACTACCCTGGGCATAAAAGTATCATCGTGTTAGCCTCATGATATACGAATGCAGAAATGGTATCCTGGCTTAGAAACCTCGCAGGGCATAACTGTGCAAGTGCTTAATGAACACTAAGCTGCGAGGCGGCAATGTCCCAGTGTGGGGATGTAATGCCAATGAAGAAGAAGAAGAAGAAGAAATCGTAAACCATACACATTGTCTCTGAGCGTCAATTTTCTTCTTCTTCTTCTTCTTCTTTTTTGCATTACATCCCCACACTGGGGGACAGAGCCGCCTCGCAGCTTAGTGTTCATTAAGCACTTCCACAGTTATTAACTGCGTGGTTTCTAAGCCAAGTTACCATTTTTGTATTCGTATATCATGAGGCTAACACGATGATACTTTTATGCCCAAGGAAGTCGAGACAATTTCCAATCCGAAAATTGCCTAGACCGGCACCGGGAATCGAACCCAGCCACCCTCAGCATGGTCTTGCTTTGTAGCCACGCGTCTTACCGCACGGCTAAGGAGGGCCTCCTCTGAGCGTCAATAGCCGTACACAATTGATTGCTACAAACTTTTTACTAACCACAGCTGATTTGAACATATCATGGATCATGGATATATCTAGATCGTAAATCATGGACATGGCCTCTAAGGGCTTGTATGAGTTCCTATTGGCTTTGTATTGAGCCCAGTTGACAATGTAGATCGATAGTTCTGAATTTAAATATGATTTGGAGAACTTAGAAAATCCGGTTTAGACATATCTAGATCGTAAATCATGCACATGGCCTCTGAAAGACTGTATGGACAACATATTTTTGTGTTGAGCCCATTTTACTAGGTTGACCTATTTGTATAAACTCCCGAATTATTTGGAGAACTTAAAATAACCGGTTTCATCATATCTAGATTGTAAATCATGTATATGGCCTCTTAGGGTCTGTATTAACACCATGGGTTGATATTGGCTTTGTATTGAGCCCGGTTGACTTGGTAGACCAATTGGTCTGAACTCATTGATTGGAGAACTCAGAACATCCGGTTTGGATATATAAGATCATGTATCATGCACACGGCCTCTAGGGCCTGTATGGGCTAGCTGACGTGGAGGATCAATAGGTTTGAGCTACAGAATATTTTGGAGAACTTAGAACATATGGTTTGAACATATTTAGATCATAAATCATGCACATGGGCTCAAGAGGCATGTGTGGACCCCATGGGATGCTACTGGCTTTGTATTGAGCCCAGTTGACTTGGTGAACCAATTGTTCTGAGCTTCAGAATGATTTGAAGAACTTACAACATCCGGGTTGGACATATCTAGATAGTAAATCATGCACATGGTCTCTAAAGGCATGTATGGACATCATGGGTTACTATTGACTTTGTATCGAGTCCTGTTCTCTTGGTAGACCAATTCGTCTGGACTCCAGAATGTTTTGGCGAACTTAGAACATACAGTTTGGACATATCTAGATCGTAAATCATGCGCATGGCCGCCAAGGGCTTGTTTGGGTTGTTATTGGTTCGATATCGAGCCCAGTAATCTTAGTAGATCAATTCGTCTGAACTTCAGAATGATTTGGAGAACTTAGAACATCCGGTTGGGGCATATCTGAATCGTAAATCATGCGCATAACTTCTAAGGACTTGTAAGGATACTATCGATTGCCATTGGCTTTGTATTGAGCTCAGTTGACCTGGTAGACCAATTCGTCTGAACTCCAGAATGATTTAGAGAACTTATAACATCCGGTTTGAACATATCTAGACCGGAAATGATACACATGGCCTTTAAAGGCCTGCATGAGTTGTTATTGATATGATTTCGAGCCCAAATGTCTTGGTAGACCAATTCGTCTGAGCTCCAGAATGTTTTGGAGAACTTGGAACATCCGGTTGGGACA